>NW_021145249.1:45000-95624 GCF_900634775.1 Gouania willdenowi | reverse complement strand
CCTGGGATACCAGATGGGACGGGGTGAGGTTCGGCCCCAGGTGGATAAAGTTGAGGCCATCATGAAGTGTCCACGGCCACGCACCAAAAAAGAGGTCCGGTCGTTCCTTGGCCTTTCTGGCTGGTATCGGCGGTTTGTACCCCAGTACGCCACGATTGCTGCTCCGCTCACTGCCCTCACTATGAAGAACCAGCGAAATCCTGTGAACTGGACAGAGGATTGTTTGATTTAGAGACTGATCATAGGGCTCTCACGTGGATCGAGTCGATGAAGGACAAGAACAGTCGCCTTACGAGATGGTACCTCGCCCTTCAACCATTCAAGTTTGTAATCCGACACAGAGCGGGAAAGTCAAATGTCGTTGCGGACTATCTTTCCAGGTTGCCCCACAGGGTCAACCTCCCAGAGGGGAGGGATGATGTGACGGTGCAAACCCGTCACTAAGCGTACGTTACGGCAAAGCATGGTAAGAGGCGGGCAGCAGTCTCTCTCTCTAACCACATCCACACATACACACACTCGATAGTTACTTACCGGTTTATCCGCTCCGTTTTCCGCTCGGTTTCTTCATCCATCCATCCATCCATCACAGTAGTCTTGGGTGCACACAAGGCCACCGTGAAAATCATCCATAGCCATAGTTAGTAGTCCCTAAAGTAGACAACGTACGATCTCTCATTTCACCATCCATCCATTCAAACCGCGCACCGCGCACACTTCCGGGTTTTATCTTTCACATGCGGGACGTCGGCGTCTGACGTCATCAGTGACGTCAGCGCAAATAACAGTTTTCGTAACAAAACTAATTTAATTAATGTCATGTTGGCAGATACAACGGTGTTGAATTAATAATAAATGGCCCGATTTTTACATAGATGTTAGGGTGGAAATGAATAGGTTTTTAGGTAGAAAACTCTGATTATGGGTTTTAATGGACAAGGGGGAGGAGCCAAGGGCTATAGAAGGGAGCCAGTCTCTGCTCTCCCTGTCAGTGTATGTCCTGCCTGGGTGCAATGAAGGTAAGCCAGAAGGCCTCGGTTATTTTGTTACATGTACAGTTATATCTATTGTAAATATTGATTCTCTTTTTCTGTTTATTTGTCTAGTGCTCCTCTTCATCCTGGAGTTTTTTTTGTTATTGTTCACTTTATGGAATAAAAGCACTAAAAATGTATATCCTGGCTATGCCATCATTTATTTAATCGAGAACCACGTCACATTAGCATTAAAGAGAGCTAGCTGATACTTAGCATTAAAGAGAGCTAGCTGATACTTAGCATTAAAGAGAGCTAGCTGATACTTAGCATTAAAGAGAGCTAGCTGATACTTAGCATTAAAGAGAGCTAGCTGATACTTAGCATTAAAGAGAACTAGCTGATACTTAGCAGTAAAGAGAGCTAGCTGATACTTAGAATTAAAGAGAGCTAGCTGATACTTAGCATTAAAGAGAGCTAGCTGATACTTAGCAGTAAAGAGAGCTAGCTGATACTTAGCAGTAAAGAGAGCTAGCTGATACTTAGTGTTAAAGAGAGCTAGCTGATACTTAGCGTTAAAGAGAGCTAGCTGATACTTAGCAGTAAAGAGAGCTAGCTGATACTTAGCGTTAAAGAGAGCTAGCTGATACTTAGCGTTAAAGAGAGCTAGCTGATACTTAGCGTTAAAGAGAGCAAGCTGATATTTAGCATTAAAGAGAGCAAGCTGATATTTAGCATTAAAGAGAGCTAGCCGATACTTAGCATTAAAGAGAGCTAGCTGATATTTAGCATTAAAGAGAGCTAGCTGATACTTAGCATTAAAGAGAGCTATCCGATACTTAGCATTAAAGAGAGCTAGCTGATACTTTGCATTAAAGAGAGCTAGATGATGTTTAGCATTAAAGAGAGCTAGCTGATACTTAGCATTAAAGAGAGCTAGATGATGTTTAGCATTAAAGAGAGCTAGTTGATGTTTAGCATTAAAGAGAGCTAGCTGATACTTAGCATTAAAGAGAGCTAGCTGATACTTAGCATTAAAGAGAGCTAGCTGATATTTAGCATTAAAGAGAGCTAGCTGATACTTAGCATTAAAGAGAGCTAGATGATACTTAGCATTAAAGAGAGCTAGCTGATACTTAGCATTAAAGAGAGCTAGCTGATACTTAGCATTAAAGAGAGCTAGATTATATTTAGCATTAAAGAGAGCTAGCTGATGTTTAGCATTAAAGAGAGCTAGCTGATACTTAGCATTAAAGAGTGCTAGCTGATACTTAGCATTAAAGAGAGCTAGCTGATATTTAGCATTAAAGAGAGCTAGCTAATACTTAGCATTAAAGAGAGCTAGATGATACTTAGCATTAAAGAGAGCTAGCTCATACTTAGCATTAAAGAGAGCTAGCTGATACTTAGCATTAAAGAGAGCTAGCTGAAACTTAGCATTAAAGAGAGCTAGCTGATACTTAGCATTAAAGAGAGCTAGCTGATACTTAGCATTAAAGAGAGCTAGCTGATACTTAGGATTAAAGAGAGCTAGCTAATACTTAGCATTAAAGAGAGCTAACTGATATTTAGCATTAAAGAGAGCTAGCTGATACTTAGCATTAAAGAGAGCTAGCTGATACTTAGCATTAAAGAGAGCTAGCTGATACTTAGCATTAAAGAGAGCTAGCTGATACTTAGCATTAAAGAGAGCAAGCTGATATTTAGCATTAAAGAGAGCAAACTGATATTTAGCATTAAAGAGAGCTAGCCGATACTTAGCATTAAAGAGAGCTAGATGATGTTTAGCATTAAAGAGAGCTAGCTGATGTTTAGCATTAAAGAGAGCTAGCTGATACTTAGCATTAAAGAGAGCTAGCTGATACTTAGCATTAAAGAGAGCTAGCTGATACTTAGCATTAAAGAGAGCTAGCTGATACTTAGCATAAAAGAGAGCTATCCGATCCTTAGCATTAAAGAGAGCTAGCTGATACTTAGCATTAAAGAGAGCTAGTTGATACTTAGCATTAAAGAGAGCTAGCTGATACTTAGCATTAAAGAGAGTTAACTGATATTTAGCATTAAAGAGAGCTAGCTGATATTGAGCATTAAAGAGAGCTAACTGATATTTAGCATTAAAGAGAGCTATCCGATACTTAGCATTAAAGAGAGCTATCCGATACTTAGCATTAAAGAGAGCTAGCTGATACTTAGCATTAAAGAGAGCTAGATGATGTTTAGCATTAAAGAGAGCTAGCTGATACTTAGCATTAAAGAGAGCTAGCTGATACTTAGCATAAAAGAGAGCTATCCGATCCTTAGCATTAAAGAGAGCTGGCTGATACTTAGCGTTAAAGAGAGCTAGCTGATACTTAGCGTTAAAGAGAGCAAGCTGATACTTAGCGTTAAAGAGAGCTAGCTGATATTTAGCATTAAAGAGAGCTAGCCGATACTTAGCATTAAAGAGAGCTAGCTGATATTTAGCATTAAAGAGAGCTAGCTGATACTTAGCATTAAAGAGAGCTAGCTGATACTTAGCATAAAAGAGAGCTATCCGATCCTTAGCATTAAAGAGAGCTAGCTGATACTTAGCATTAAAGAGAGCTATCCGATCCTTAGCATTAAAGAGAGCTAGCTGATACTTAGCATTAAAGAGAGCTAGCTGATACTTAGCATTAAAGAGAGCTAGCTGATACTTAGCATTAAAGAGAGCTAGATGATGTTTAGCATTAAATAGAGCTAGCTGATACTTAGCATTAAAGAGAGCTAGATGATGTTTAGCATTAAAGAGAGCTAGCTGATGTTTAGCATTAAAGAGAGCTAGCTGATACTTAGCATTAAAGAGAGCTAGCTGATACTTAGCATTAAAGAGAGCTAGCTGATATTTAGCATTAAAGAGAGCTAGCTGATACTTAGCATTAAAGAGAGCTAGATGATACTTAGCATTAAAGAGAGCTAGCCGATACTTAGCATTAAAGAGAGCTAGCTGATACTTAGCATTAAAGAGAGCTAGCTGATACTTAGCATTAAAGAGAGCTAGCTGATACTTAGCATTAAAGAGAGCTAGCTGATACTTAGCATTAAAGAGAGCTAACTGATATTTAGCATTAAAGAGAGCTAGCTGATATTTAGCATTAAAGAGAGCTAACTGATATTTAGCATTAAAGAGAGCTATCCGATACTTAGCATTAAAGAGAGCTAGCTGATACTTAGCATTAAAGAGAGCAAGCTGATATTTAGCATTAAAGAGAGCTAGCCGATACTTAGCATTAAAGAGAGCTAGCTGATACTTTGCATTAAAGAGAGCTAGCTAATACTTAGCATTAACGAGAGCTAGCTGATACTTAGAATTAAAGAGAGCTAGCTGATACTTAGCATTAAAGAGAGCTAGCTGATACTTAGCAGTAAGAGAGCTAGCTGATACTTAGCAGTAAAGAGAGCTAGCTGATACTTAGCGTTAAAGAGAGCTAGCTGATACTTAGCGTTAAAGAGAGCAAGCTGATACTTAGCGTTAAAGAGAGCTAGCTGATATTTAGCATTAAAGAGAGCTAGCCGATACTTAGCATTAAAGAGAGCTAGCTGATATTTAGCATTAAAGAGAGCTAGCTGATACTTAGCATTAAAGAGAGCTATCCGATCCTTAGCATTAAAGAGAGCTAGCTGATACTTAGCATTAAAGAGAGCTATCCGATCCTTAGCATTAAAGAGAGCTAGCTGATACTTAGCATTAAAGAGAGCTAGCTGATACTTAGCATTAAAGAGAGCTAGATGATGTTTAGCATTAAATAGAGCTAGCTGATACTTAGCATTAAAGAGAGCTAGATGATGTTTAGCATTAAAGAGAGCTAGATGATGTTTAGCATTAAAGAGAGCTAGCTGATACTTAGCATTAAAGAGAGCTAGCTGATACTTAGCATTAAAGAGAGCTAGCTGATATTTAGCATTAAAGAGAGCTAGCTGATACTTAGCATTAAAGAGAGCTAGATGATACTTAGCATTAAAGAGAGCTAGCTGATACTTAGCATTAAAGAGAGCTAGCTGATACTTAGCATTAAAGAGAGCTAGCTGATACTTAGCATTAAGAGAGCTAGCTGATACTTAGCATTAAAGAGAGCTAGCTGATACTTAGCATTAAAGAGAGCTAGCTGATACTTAGCATTAAAGATAGCTAACTGATATTTAGTATTAAAGAGAGCTAGCTGATATTTAGCATTAAAGAGAGCTAACTGATATTTAGCATTAAAGAGAGCTATCCGATACTTAGCATTAAAGAGAGCTAGCTGATACTTAGCATTAAAGAGAGCAAGCTGATACTTAGCATTAAAGAGAGCAAGCTGATATTTAGCATTAAAGAGAGCTAGCCGATACTTAGCATTAAAGAGAGCTAGCTGATACTTAGCATTAAAGAGAGCTAGCTGATACTTAGCATTAAAGAGAGCTAGCTGATACTTAGCATTAAGAGAGGCAAGCTGATATTAGCATTAAAGAGAGCAGCTGATATTTAGCATTAAAGAGAGCTAGCCGATACTTAGCATTAAAGAGAGCTAGATGATGTTTAGCATTAAAGAGAGCTAGCTGATGTTTAGCATTAAAGAGAGCTAGCTGATACTTAGCATTAAAGAGAGCAAGCTGATACTTAGCATTAAAGAGAGCAAGCTGATATTTAGCATTAAAGAGAGCTAGCCGATACTTAGCAATAAAGAGAGCTAGCTGATACTTGCATTAAAGAGAGCTAGCTGATACTTAGCATTAAAGAGAGCTAGCTGATACTTAGAATTAAAGAGAGCTAGCTGATACTTAGCATTAAAGAGAGCTAGCTGATACTTAGCAGTAAGAGAGCTAGCTGATACTTAGCAGTAAAGAGAGCTAGCTGATACTTAGCGTTAAAGAGAGCTAGCTGATACTTAGCGTTAAAGAGAGCAAGCTGATACTTAGCGTTAAAGAGAGCTAGCTGATATTAGCATTAAAGAGAGCTAGCCGATACTTAGCATTAAAGAGAGCTAGCTGATATTTAGCATTAAAGAGAGCTAGCTGATACTTAGCATTAAAGAGAGCTATCCGATCCTTAGCATTAAAGAGAGCTAGCTGATACTTAGCATTAAAGAGAGCTATCCGATCCTTAGCATTAAAGAGAGCTAGCTGATACTTAGCATTAAAGAGAGCTATCCGATACTTAGCATTAAAGAGAGCTAGCTGATGTTTAGCATTAAAGAGAGCTAGCTGATACTTAGCATTAAAGAGAGCTAGATGATACTTAGCATTAAAGAGAGCTAGCTGATACTTAGCATTAAAGAGAGCTAGCTGATACTTAGCATTAAAGAGAGCTAGCTGATACTTAGCATTAAAGAGAGCAAGCTGATATTTAGCATTAAAGAGAGCAAGCTGATATTTAGCATTAAATAGAGCTAGCCGATACTTAGCATTAAAGAGAGCTAGATGATGTTTAGCATTAAAGAGAGCTAGCTGATGTTTAGCATTAAAGAGAGCTAGCTGATACTTAGCATTAAAGAGAGCTAGCTGATATTTAGCATTAAAGAGAGCTATCCGATACTTAGCATTAAAGAGAGCTAGCTGATACTTAGCATTAAAGAGAGCTAGATGATATTTAGCATTAAAGAGAGCTAGCTGATGTTTAGCATTAAAGAGAGCTAGCTGATACTTAGCATTAAAGAGAGCTAGCTGATACTTAGCATTAAAGAGAGCTAACTGATATTTAGCATTAAAGAGAGCTAGCTGATATTTAGCATTAAAGAGAGCTATCCGATACTTAGCATTAAAGAGAGCTAGCTGATACTTAGCATTAAAGAGAGCAAGCTGATACTTAGCATTAAAGAGAGCAAGCTGATATTTAGCATTAAGAGAGCTAGCCGATACTTAGCATTAAAGAGAGCTAGCTGATACTTAGCATTAAAGAGAGCTAGCTGATGTTTAGCATTAAAGAGAGCTAGCTGATACTTAGCATTAAAGAGAGCTAGCTGATATTTAGCATTAAGAGAGCTATCCGATACTTAGCATTAAAGAGAGCTAGCTGATACTTAGCATTAAAGAGATAGATGATGTTTAGCATTAAAGAGAGCTAGCTGATGTTTAGCATTAAAGAGAGCTAGCTGATACTTAGCATTAAGAGAGCTAGCTGATACTTAGCATTAAAGAGAGCTAGCTGATATTTAGCATTAAAGAGAGCTAGCTGATACTTAGCATTAAAGAGAGCTAGATGATACTTAGCATTAAAGAGAGCTAGCTGATACTTAGCATTAAAGAGAGCTAGTTGATACTTAGCATTAAAGAGAGCTAGCTGATACTTAGCATTAAAGAGAGCTAGCTGATACTTAGCATTAAAGAGAGCTAGCTGATATTTAGCATTAAAGAGAGCTAGCTGATACTTAGCATTAAAGAGAGCTAGATGATACTTAGCATTAAAGAGAGCTAGCTGATACTTAGCATTAAAGAGAGCTAGCTGATACTTAGCATTAAAGAGAGCTAGCTGATACTTAGCATTAAAGAGAGCTAGCTGATACTTAGCATTAAAGAGAGCTAGCTGATACTTAGCATTAAAGAGAGCTAGCTGATACTTAGCATTAAAGAGAGCTAACTGATATTTAGCATTAAAGAGAGCTAGCTGATACTTAGCATTAAAGAGAGCTAACTGATATTTAGCATTAAAGAGAGCTATCCGATACTTAGCATTAAAGAGAGCTAGCTGATACTTAGCATTAAAGAGAGCAAGCTGATACTTAGCATTAAAGAGAGCAAGCTGATATTTAGCATTAAAGAGAGCTAGCCGATACTTAGCATTAAAGAGAGCTAGCTGATACTTTGCATTAAAGAGAGCTAGCTGATACTTAGCATTAAAGAGAGCTAGCTGATACTTAGCAGTAAAGAGAGCTAGCTGATACTTAGCAGTAAAGAGAGCTAGCTGATACTTAGCGTTAAAGAGAGCAAGCTGATACTTAGCGTTAAAGAGAGCTAGCTGATACTTAGCATTAAAGAGAGCTAGCTGATATTTAGCATTAAAGAGAGCTAGCTGATACTTAGCATTAAAGAGAGCTAGCTGATACTTAGCATTAAAGAGAGCTAGCTGATACTTAGCATTAAAGAGAGCTAGCTGATATTTAGCATTAAAGAGAGCTAGCTGATATTTAGCATTAAGAGAGCTAACTGATATTTAGCATTAAAGAGAGCTATCCGATACTTAGCATTAAAGAGAGCTAGCTGATACTTAGCATTAAAGAGAGCAAGCTGATACTTAGCATTAAAGAGAGCAAGCTGATATTTAGCATTAAAGAGAGCTAGCCGATACTTAGCATTAAAGAGAGCTAGCTGATACTTAGCATTAAAGAGAGCTAGCTGATGTTTAGCATTAAAGAGAGCTAGCTGATACTTAGCATTAAAGAGAGCTAGCTGATATTTAGCATTAAAGAGAGCTATCCGATACTTAGCATTAAAGAGAGCTAGCTGATACTTAGCATTAAAGAGAGCTAGATGATGTTTAGCATTAAAGAGAGCTAGCTGATGTTTAGCATTAAAGAGAGCTAGCTGATACTTAGCATTAAAGAGAGCTAGCTGATACTTAGCATTAAAGAGAGCTAGCTGATATTTAGCATTAAAGAGAGCTAGCTGATACTTAGCATTAAGAGAGCTAGATGATACTTAGCATTAAAGAGAGCTAGCTGATACTTAGCATTAAAGAGAGCTAGTTGATACTTAGCATTAAAGAGAGCTAGCTGATACTTAGCATTAAAGAGAGCTAGCTGATACTTAGCATTAAAGAGAGCTAGCTGATATTTAGCATTAAAGAGAGCTAGCTGATACTTAGCATTAAAGAGAGCTAGATGATACTTAGCATTAAAGAGAGCTAGCTGATACTTAGCATTAAAGAGAGCTAGCTGATACTTAGCATTAAAGAGAGCTAGCTGATACTTAGCATTAAAGAGAGCTAGCTGATACTTAGCATTAAAGAGAGCTAGCTGATACTTAGCATTAAAGAGAGCTAGCTGATACTTAGCATTAAAGAGAGCTAACTGATATTTAGCATTAAAGAGAGCTAGCTGATATTTAGCATTAAAGAGAGCTAACTGATATTTAGCATTAAAGAGAGCTATCCGATACTTAGCATTAAAGAGAGCTAGCTGATACTTAGCATTAAAGAGAGCAAGCTGATACTTAGCATTAAAGAGAGCAAGCTGATATTTAGCATTAAAGAGAGCTAGCCGATACTTAGCATTAAAGAGAGCTAGCTGATACTTAGCATTAAAGAGAGCTAGCTGATACTTAGCATTAAAGAGAGCTAGCTGATACTTAGCAGTAAAGAGAGCTAGCTGATACTTAGCAGTAAAGAGAGCTAGCTGATACTTAGCGTTAAAGAGAGCTAGCTGATACTTAGCGTTAAAGAGAGCTAGCTGATACTTAGCATTAAAGAGAGCTAGCTGATATTTAGCATTAAAGAGAGCTAGCTGATACTTAGCATTAAAGAGAGCTAGCTGATACTTAGCAGTAAAGAGAGCTAGCTGATACTTAGCGTTAAAGAGAGCAAGCTGATACTTAGCATTTAAGAGAGCTAGCTGATACTTAGCGTTAAAGAGAGCAAGCTGATACTTAGCGTTAAAGAGAGCTAGCCGATATTTAGCATTAAAGAGAGCTAGCCGATACTTAGCATTAAAGAGAGCTAGCCGATATTTAGCATTAAAGAGAGCTAGCCGATACTTAGCATTAAAGAGAGCTCGCTGATACTTAGCAGTAAAGAGAGCTAGCTGCTACTTAGCAGTAAAGAGAGCTAGCTGATACTTAGCAGTAAAGAGAGCTAGCTGATACTTAGCATTAAAGAGAGCTCGCTGATACTTAGCATTAAAGAGAGCTAGCTGATACTTAGCATTAAAGAGAGCTATCCGATCCTTAGCATTAAAGAGAGCTAGCTGATACTTAGCATTAAAGAGAGCTAGCTGATACTTAGCATTAAAGAGAGCTAGCTGATACTTAGCATTAAAGAGAGCTAGATGATGTTTAGCATTAAAGAGAGCTAGCTGATACTTAGCATTAAAGAGAGCTAGATGATGTTTAGCATTAAAGAGAGCTAGCTGATGTTTAGCATTAAAGAGAGCTAGCTGATACTTAGCATTAAAGAGAGCTAGCTGATACTTAGCATTAAAGAGAGCTAGCTGATATTTAGCATTAAAGAGAGCTAGCTGATACTTAGCATTAAAGAGAGCTAGATGATACTTAGCATTAAAGAGAGCTATCCGATCCTTAGCATTAAAGAGAGCTAGCTGATACTTAGCATTAAAGAGAGCTAGCTGATACTTAGCATTAAAGAGAGCTAGCTGATACTTAGCATTAAAGAGAGCTAGATGATGTTTAGCATTAAATAGAGCTAGCTGATACTTAGCATTAAAGAGAGCTAGATGATGCTTAGCATTAAAGAGAGCTAGCTGATGTTTAGCATTAAAGAGAGCTAGCTGATACTTAGCATTAAAGAGAGCTAGCTGATACTTAGCATTAAAGAGAGCTAGCTGATATTTAGCATTAAAGAGAGCTAGCTGATACTTAGCATTAAAGAGAGCTAGATTATACTTAGCATTAAGAGAGCTAGCCGATACTTAGCATTAAAGAGAGCTAGCTGATACTTAGCATTAAAGAGAGCTAGCTGATACTTAGCATTAAGAGAGCTAGCTGATACTTAGCATTAAAGAGAGCTAGCTGATACTTAGCATTAAAGAGAGCTAACTGATATTTAGCATTAAAGAGAGCTAGCTGATATTTAGCATTAAGAGAGCTAACTGATATTTAGCATTAAAGAGAGCTATCCGATACTTAGCATTAAAGAGAGCTAGCTGATACTTAGCATTAAAGAGAGCAAGCTGATATTTAGCATTAAAGAGAGCTAGCCGATACTTAGCATTAAAGAGAGCTAGCTGATACTTTGCATTAAAGAGAGCTAGCTAATACTTAGCATTAACGAGAGCTAGCTGATACTTAGAATTAAAGAGAGCTAGCTGATACTTAGCATTAAAGAGAGCTAGCTGATACTTAGCAGTAAGAGAGCTAGCTGATACTTAGCAGTAAAGAGAGCTAGCTGATACTTAGCGTTAAAGAGAGCTAGCTGATACTTAGCGTTAAAGAGAGCAAGCTGATACTTAGCGTTAAAGAGAGCTAGCTGATATTTAGCATTAAAGAGAGCTAGCAGATACTTAGCATTAAAGAGAGCTAGCTGATAT
The DNA here is from genome assembly GCF_900634775.1 of Gouania willdenowi. Classification (NCBI taxonomy): domain Eukaryota; kingdom Metazoa; phylum Chordata; class Actinopteri; order Blenniiformes; family Gobiesocidae; genus Gouania; species Gouania willdenowi. The sequence continues at coordinate 84,460 of NW_021145249.1, read as the reverse complement.
TTAGCATTAAAGAGAGCTAGCTGATACTTAGCATTAAAGAGAGCTATCCGATCCTTAGCATTAAAGAGAGCTAGCTGATACTTAGCATTAAAGAGAGCTATCCGATCCTTAGCATTAAAGAGAGCTAGCTGATACTTAGCATTAAAGAGAGCTAGCTGATACTTAGCATTAAAGAGAGCTAGATGATGTTTAGCATTAAATAGAGCTAGCTGATACTTAGCATTAAAGAGAGCTAGATGATGTTTAGCATTAAAGAGAGCTAGATGATGTTTAGCATTAAAGAGAGCTAGCTGATACTTAGCATTAAAGAGAGCTAGCTGATACTTAGCATTAAAGAGAGCTAGCTGATATTTAGCATTAAAGAGAGCTAGCTGATACTTAGCATTAAAGAGAGCTAGATGATACTTAGCATTAAAGAGAGCTAGCTGATACTTAGCATTAAAGAGAGCTAGTTGATACTTAGCATTAAAGAGAGCTAGCTGATACTTAGCATTAAAGAGAGCTAGCTGATACTTAGCATTAAAGAGAGCTAGCTGATACTTAGCATTAAAGAGAGCTAGCTGATACTTAGCATTAAAGATAGCTAACTGATATTTAGTATTAAAGAGAGCTAGCTGATATTTAGCATTAAAGAGAGCTAACTGATATTTAGCATTAAAGAGAGCTATCCGATACTTAGCATTAAAGAGAGCTAGCTGATACTTAGCATTAAAGAGAGCAAGCTGATACTTAGCATTAAAGAGAGCAAGCTGATATTTAGCATTAAAGAGAGCTAGCCGATACTTAGCATTAAAGAGAGCTAGCTGATACTTAGCATTAAAGAGAGCTAGCTGATACTTAGCATTAAAGAGAGCTAGCTGATACTTAGCATTAAAGAGAGCAAGCTGATATTTAGCATTAAAGAGAGCAAGCTGATATTTAGCATTAAAGAGAGCTAGCCGATACTTAGCATTAAAGAGAGCTAGATGATGTTTAGCATTAAAGAGAGCTAGCTGATGTTTAGCATTAAAGAGAGCTAGCTGATACTTAGCATTAAAGAGAGCAAGCTGATACTTAGCATTAAAGAGAGCAAGCTGATATTTAGCATTAAAGAGAGCTAGCCGATACTTAGCATTAAAGAGAGCTAGCTGATACTTTGCATTAAAGAGAGCTAGCTGATACTTAGCATTAAAGAGAGCTAGCTGATACTTAGAATTAAAGAGAGCTAGCTGATACTTAGCATTAAAGAGAGCTAGCTGATACTTAGCAGTAAGAGAGCTAGCTGATACTTAGCAGTAAAGAGAGCTAGCTGATACTTAGCGTTAAAGAGAGCTAGCTGATACTTAGCGTTAAAGAGAGCAAGCTGATACTTAGCGTTAAGAGAGCTAGCTGATATTTAGCATTAAAGAGAGCTAGCCGATACTTAGCATTAAAGAGAGCTAGCTGATATTTAGCATTAAAGAGAGCTAGCTGATACTTAGCATTAAAGAGAGCTATCCGATCCTTAGCATTAAAGAGAGCTAGCTGATACTTAGCATTAAAGAGAGCTATCCGATCCTTAGCATTAAAGAGAGCTAGCTGATACTTAGCATTAAAGAGAGCTATCCGATACTTAGCATTAAAGAGAGCTAGCTGATGTTTAGCATTAAAGAGAGCTAGCTGATACTTAGCATTAAAGAGAGCTAGATGATACTTAGCATTAAAGAGAGCTAGCTGATACTTAGCATTAAAGAGAGCTAGCTGATACTTAGCATTAAAGAGAGCTAGCTGATACTTAGCATTAAAGAGAGCAAGCTGATATTTAGCATTAAAGAGAGCAAGCTGATATTTAGCATTAAAGAGAGCTAGCCGATACTTAGCATTAAAGAGAGCTAGATGATGTTTAGCATTAAAGAGAGCTAGCTGATGTTTAGCATTAAAGAGAGCTAGCTGATACTTAGCATTAAAGAGAGCTAGCTGATATTTAGCATTAAAGAGAGCTATCCGATACTTAGCATTAAAGAGAGCTAGCTGATACTTAGCATTAAAGAGAGCTAGATGATGTTTAGCATTAAAGAGAGCTAGCTGATGTTTAGCATTAAAGAGAGCTAGCTGATACTTAGCATTAAAGAGAGCTAGCTGATACTTAGCATTAAAGAGAGCTAACTGATATTTAGCATTAAAGAGAGCTAGCTGATATTTAGCATTAAAGAGAGCTAACTGATATTTAGCATTAAAGAGAGCTATCCGATACTTAGCATTAAAGAGAGCTAGCTGATACTTAGCATTAAAGAGAGCAAGCTGATACTTAGCATTAAAGAGAGCAAGCTGATATTTAGCATTAAAGAGAGCTAGCCGATACTTAGCATTAAAGAGAGCTAGCTGATACTTAGCATTAAAGAGAGCTAGCTGATACTTAGCATTAAAGAGAGCTAGCTGATACTTAGCATTAAAGAGAGCAAGCTGATATTTAGCATTAAAGAGAGCTAGCCGATACTTAGCATTAAAGAGAGCTAGATGATGTTTAGCATTAAAGAGAGCTAGCTGATGTTTAGCATTAAAGAGAGCTAGCTGATACTTAGCATTAAAGAGAGCTAGCTGATATTTAGCATTAAAGAGAGCTATCCGATACTTAGCATTAAAGAGAGCTAGCTGATGCTTAGCATTAAAGAGAGCTAGATGATGTTTAGCATTAAAGAGAGCTAGCTGATGTTTAGCATTAAAGAGAGCTAGCTGATACTTAGCATTAAAGAGAGCTAGCTGATACTTAGCATTAAAGAGAGCTAGCTGATATTTAGCATTAAAGAGAGCTAGCTGATACTTAGCATTAAAGAGAGCTAGATGATACTTAGCATTAAAGAGAGCTAGCTGATACTTAGCATTAAAGAGAGCTAGTTGATACTTAGCATTAAAGAGAGCTAGCTGATACTTAGCATTAAAGAGAGCTAGCTGATGTTTAGCATTAAAGAGAGCTAGCTGATACTTAGCATTAAAGAGAGCTAGCTGATACTTAGCATTAAAGAGAGCTAGCTGATATTTAGCATTAAAGAGAGCTAGCTGATACTTAGCATTAAAGAGAGCTAGATGATACTTAGCATTAAAGAGAGCTAGCTGATACTTAGCATTAAAGAGAGCTAGCTGATACTTAGCATTAAAGAGAGCTAGCTGATACTTAGCATTAAAGAGAGCTAGCTGATACTTAGCATTAAAGAGAGCTAGCTGATACTTAGCATTAAAGAGAGCTAGCTGATACTTAGCATTAAAGAGAGCTAACTGATATTTAGCATTAAAGAGAGCTAGCTGATATTTAGCATTAAAGAGAGCTAACTGATATTTAGCATTAAAGAGAGCTATCCGATACTTAGCATTAAAGAGAGCTAGCTGATACTTAGCATTAAAGAGAGCAAGCTGATACTTAGCATTAAAGAGAGCAAGCTGATATTTAGCATTAAAGAGAGCTAGCCGATACTTAGCATTAAAGAGAGCTAGCTGATACTTAGCATTAAAGAGAGCTAGCTGATACTTAGCATTAAAGAGAGCTAGCTGATACTTAGCAGTAAAGAGAGCTAGCTGATACTTAGCAGTAAAGAGAGCTAGCTGATACTTAGCGTTAAAGAGAGCTAGCTGATACTTAGCGTTAAAGAGAGCTAGCTGATACTTAGCATTAAAGAGAGCTAGCTGATATTTAGCATTAAAGAGAGCTAGCTGATACTTAGCATTAAAGAGAGCTAGCTGATACTTAGCAGTAAAGAGAGCTAGCTGATACTTAGCGTTAAAGAGAGCAAGCTGATACTTAGCATTTAAGAGAGCTAGCTGATACTTAGCGTTAAAGAGAGCAAGCTGATACTTAGCGTTAAAGAGAGCTAGCCGATATTTAGCATTAAAGAGAGCTAGCCGATACTTAGCATTAAAGAGAGCTAGCCGATATTTAGCATTAAAGAGAGCTAGCCGATACTTAGCATTAAAGAGAGCTTGCTGATACTTAGCAGTAAAGAGAGCTAGCTGCTACTTAGCAGTAAAGAGAGCTAGCTGATACTTAGCAGTAAAGAGAGCTAGCTGATACTTAGCATTAAAGAGAGCTCGCTGATACTTAGCATTAAAGAGAGCTAGCTGATACTTAGCATTAAAGAGAGCTAGCTGATACTTAGCATTAAAGAGAGCTAGCTGATACTTAGCATTAAAGAGAGCTAGTTGATACTTAGCATTAAAGAGAGCTAGCTGATACTTAGCATTAAAGAGAGCTAGCTGATACTTAGCATTAAAGAGAGCTAGTTGATACTTAGCATTAAAGAGAGCTAGCTGATACTTAGCATTAACGGCCATGCTAGCTCTGAATCTCACAGGCTAAAGCCACGTGCAGTCCCTGCAGCAGTCGTTATGACAACGTGTTATAAAGACAGATTAACGGTGAGAAACATGGCTCTGTGGCTGCTCTGGTGCTATTTTTCTGTTGTTCTGTTGCTAAAAGGAAGTAGTAGCTCTATAAAAGTCTTTAGGATGAACTGAGATAAATAATGATGCAGTGTTTTACACATGTATATACTGAGTTTATTATTGTATGCTGATGTATATATATATATTAAAAAGTGTTAAAGTTATAAAAAGTATTTTAGAGTGAAATATATTTTATAAATGCAAAGTGTTGAATGACTTTATTTTAGCTCAACTGTGAGTTTAAGTATGTTAAAGGGTGAGTGTGGTGTGGTTCCTCTCACACTAGTAGGCCTATAGTGTGGGAGAAATTAATTATACTACTTTAATACCTCTGAACTACATTTTTATACTGTTTTATGTATATATGTTATTCTGATTTTGATATGGTTATGACATTTTGAATGTAAATGGTTACTTAGCATAATTATTACTGGAATGCTGTTCACATAAGCAGTTAGATTTGAGTAATTGAATGTTGTACAACAAAACCTGAAGATTTATTATGTTATATAATTGTAGATTTATGTGTGGAGTCTGATGCATTTTTGACATTTACACTTTAATGATGCATCAGAGTTGATTTTAATAGATATGACCTTATTTTTAGGTCAGGTTTTTTGAGTGGAGGAGAAAGTCCAAGGACCAGGAAGAGATCCTGGTTGAAAACTGATGGTGAGTAGGAACCTGGAAGAGAAGACACCTACACGTACACACTCACACATATATACACATCACCCTTCAAAGAAACTTTAAGAACAGCTGCACCTATTTTCATTTTTTAAGGGCCCAATGGACAATTCTTATTTTTGTTTGTTTAGTGTGCACACTTTTATTTTTGTTTTGGTATCTGAATCATTGTAATAATACATGAGTTGCTACTCAACAGTTATTCCTTGTTTGACTCATTATTGCTGCTCATCCATAGAGCTCCTAACCAATCTGGGTTTGCTGATAACTAGTCCAACTTGATATTACACTGTAATAACTTTTATCATCCATAAATTGGGTTACATAGGCTATTCAAGTAGAAGTACTGTTACTTGATTAAAATTGTATTCAAGTAAGTCATACATGAAGTACTGAAATACAAATAAAAAGTAGCTCAATTCATTCCACTTGCATACAGTAAACATCACATGTATAAACATAAAAAAGAAGAGACTAAATCTTGCACAATTAGAACAAAGGCGTCTATATAAAATAAAAGCTTTGTCACAATGTACAATTCTTTTTTAAAACAAAATAACACCTATGAATTCAATTCAAAGCAAAAACTATTCTCAGGCTCTATGTATAACTACATTTATAAGTAATAAAAGTGTGAAAATAACAAATATTCAACACTGTTTTGACGACATACATTACGTTTAATCTGGTTGGTCGATTTAATTGTTGCCTGTTCATTTCATTTTTTGTAGTTTCACTATATACGTTGATCATTTTAAAACAAAAAAAAATCATAATTTACTCGGTAACGGTTGGTGAAGAAATGTAAGGAATTACTGATTTAGAAATATACTCATAAAAGTAAATGTACCCATAAATGTAACTCATTTACAGTAACGCGAGTACTTGTAATCCATTACTTTCACCTCTGTTTATGCCTTAATTACCATGACTCAACAAAGTGTCGTCTTTAAAACCAAAAGGTTGTCAGATCTTTTACAATATTTGTGCATTTTTGTATTGTTGTGTCTATACACGGAGGGAGGAGCTAAAGAAGAATATCTGTTATTGTTTGTCAGGCCAACAGTAAAATGTGTTCTATCAAGACTCACTTTATAAAAAGATCATATTTGCTCTCAGGCTTTCAAAGTGTTTTCTTATCAAACTCAGGTTATCATCAATTCCTGATTCAAAGCTAATATGATCTCAACCCTGTTATGAGTTGTTGTTTTACTCCTTTTAAATAGTAAAAGGACACGAGAGGTTGGTAAGATCCTTTCTTCACTAAATATGGACTCACTAGCAACATCTAGTGGACACATTCTGTAACTACACATGTCACAGATAATTGTGGCCATTACATTTTAAAATGACCAATTTACACTTCAGATTATCCATGTTCAATCATAACTCAATTATGATTCAGTGACCAGCATTTTTTACGGTTACAATTAAATTATGATTGTTTTTGTATCCCCTGAAAGTCAATTATGATTCTCAATTAGTAAAGTTCAATTACAATGAATCACAAAGTGGTAAAGTTACAGGCCTGTTATTTTGTATGTGTCTGTATGGTGTTGTTTTAGCATCATTACATTTACATTTTAGTTCATTGATTAGAATATCTTATGTAAACTTAGGACAAGAGTTGGAATTTAACTATAAACTCTTAATGTTATTACTGTATATCCTAACCCTTCTAACCACTACCACCTGTATGGTGTGAAGACTCACTCACAGGTAGCGGGAAAACCTAATATTAAACATATTTGGATAATTATTAACTACATACAGTACGTGTAAGCCATGGATCTGTAACATTATTCCCCAGTTTTGTGTTTAATTAAATTATAACTTACATTTTTTATAGAATTACAATTAGTCAATTTTCTGAAGTCAATTCCAATTCAATTATGATTACAACAGCAACATATTATTTTTCAATTACAATTAATATGATATTTACACCATAACTGTAATTAATTATCAATTACAATTATAATTATTGACCCCGTGACCCTGAAAAAAGTGGGTCAGAAAATGGATGGACCATCGAGAGAGTTTTTTTTTTTTTAACAATTGTTTTTTTCGATTGTTATTTTTGTAATAATCAAAATTGTAATCGAATTTCAAATAATTGAGCAGCCCTACTCCAAAGGTGTCATAATTTAGTGAACGACACTTAATGACAGCCTTCATAACACCTTATTAATGCTAATGAGAGCATGGGGTGCTGGATCAGCAGCAGCCAGGGTGGGCTCATGGTAGGGGGAAGAAGTGTGAGGGGGGTCTCCGTCTAGGGAGACGAGGACCAGGACTGCAAACATAAGGGTTACCTGTGCTGCTCCAGCATTTAGACAGAGCCACAGGGCTGTAAAAACAGTTTCAGACAGTCTCCAACAAACTAAAAGCAGCCTACGACCAACAACAGGACAGTCTGAAATGAAAACTTAACAGACAAGCTGAGACAAGTTCAACATAAGACACTAACACAGACTACGATTGTTACAGCGGTGCATCCTGGGAGCTCACGTCCCATATCAGAGGAGATCTGGTGGTGCCTACAGCCAACACGCCTGAGGAGGTGGGATGGAAGAGCAGCAGCTCCAGCCTGCTAAGTCCTGGATGCAGGGTGAGGTCTGGACTGCTGCTGGTCAGGATCACATAAACACCACAGCTTCACCAGTAAAACTGTTGTTTTTGGTCTGAATTATAGATTTTAATTCTTCATATCTTTAAATAATTGTTCATCAATTGTAAAGTAAATTGCTCTACACAGTGTCTATGTGTTTGTAATTGGTCTGACACTGTAAGCTCCACCCCTGTCACAGGAGCGTGTACGTAGCCTGTCTGACATCACCAGGGTTACATTAGTGAGTTTATATTGTGCTTCATCAGAATCCGAATCAGAATCAGAATCATCTTTATTCGCCAAGTGTATGTTGTACACACGAGGAATTTGACTCGGTCAACTATGCTCTCTCCAATAGTGAAAACATTCAATAATAAACAATCAACTAGAAAAGATGATAATAAGTATAAACATAAGTATAAATATAAACAGTAGTTAGACTATAATGTGCAAACTCGATAAAATAACAAGATAATAATAATAATAATAATAATAGATAAATAAAAATAAAAAAATAAAAATAAAATAAAAATAAAAGAAATAAGATAAAAAGAAGGAAAATAATAGAAAAGAAAGATAATAATAAAATATAATAATAATAATAATAAAAGGAAAATAGTGCAGTAGAGCATTGATAAGTAGTGCAGGAGAACATTTAAATTAAAGGTATGTACATGAACATTCTCAGTGTCAGATTGATCCAGGGTTGTTATGTTTGGTTCCAGGTTATTTCACAGAACCAGGTCTGACACTCTATGACTGTTTAGAGTTGATCAGAGTGACAGCCTGGGGGAAGAAACTGTTTTTATGGCGGGTTGTTTTGGCGTACAGTGATCTGTAGCGTCTGCCGGAGGGGATGAGTTTAAACAGATTGTGTGCAGGGTGTGAGGGGTCTGCAGTGATGTTACCTGCCCGTTTCCTGACCCTGGACAGGTATAAGTCTTGGATGAAGGGCAGATCAACACCAATGATCTTTTCTGCAGTCCTGATTATCCTTTGTAGTCTGTGTCTGTCTAGTTTGGTTGTAAATCCAAACCAGACAGTGATGGAGGTGCACAGAACAGACTGAATGATGGAGGTGTAGAACATGATCAGCAGCTCCTGGGGCAGGTTGAACTTCCTCAGCTGATGCAGGAAGTACATCCTCTGCTGTGCCTTTTTCCTGGTTGAGTCTATGTGGGAGGACCACTTCAGGTCCTGTGAGATTGTGGATCCCAGGAACCTGAAGGAGTCCACGGTAGCCAATTCCCTATTTAAAATGGTAAGGGGGGGGAGTGGGGGGGGATTTCTTCTGAAGTCCACTGTCATCTCCACTTGAACGGGTTCAGTTCCAGATGGTTCTGACTGCACCAAAGAGCCAGCTGTTCCACCTCCCGTCTGAAGGCAGACTCGTCCCCATCCCTGATGAGACCGATGACGGTGGTGTCATCTGCAAACTTCAGGAGTTTCACAGAGGGGTCCCCTGAGGTGCAGTCATTGGTGTAGAGGGAGAATAGCAGTGGGGAGAGAACACACCCCTGAGGGGCGCCAGTGCTGAGTGACCGGGTGCCATAGTCCATAGTATTCATAGTCCAGCTTCTGTCTGATGGAGAATGTTTGGTTAGGTGAATCCAGCTAATGGAGATAAATCCAGGCTTCACTTATCTAGCTTTGTAGTACAGGCCCTAAATGTTCAATCTAAATGTTAAATCAGTCACAGAGTGTAAAGCTAAATCATATAAGGTTGGCTGGTCAACGCCCACACTCCACACACCCCACCCTCCAAGGTCTTCTGCATCCTTGATGTCTTCATCACTGACATTCAGCATGTCACTACTCTTAGCGAATTTAGATTTAGATTTAGGTTTAATATTTAGATTGAACATTTTGATTTAGATTCAACTTTTTTTATTTAGATTTTTTTTTTCATGTTTACACATTTTTAACAATGATATAAAACAAATCAAATGAAAGAAACATCTATTTCTGAAGGACAGAAAGGTTTGTGTGTGTGTGTACCTAATAACATTATTTGTTCTATATGTTTGATATTAGGCTGAACTGTGATCAATAGATCAGATCACTGACTTTATCTTATGAACACACAGTCCCAATGGTTAGACATGTGTTCAGTAGACCAATGACCTCTGGAGTTTCCAAGGTGAAACATGTCAACGCTTTGGATCCAAAGGATTGAAAAGATGTGAAAAACTGCAGCTTTTTCTCCTTTATCCTAAAATCACAAACTACATGTGATTATTGTGGAGATAGTTTGTCAGAAAGCAGACGATAGACCTTCACAGTTGAGTCTGATCTGAGTGTTTGTAGATCAAATAAATCATGTGAGTACAATGAGTGTGAGAAAAGAACGTGAGCAGCGTAAACACAGCAACAGAAGGAAATATGAATCAGGTGGGATGTAGAAGTGGAATGGAAATACCAACTATTTACTAATGCTGACGTTGATGCTGCTTAGGCCACAGATTGTCATCTACACCAGTGTTTCTCAAATGGGGGTACGCCATGCCACTACAGGGGTACTAGAGGGAGACAATGACATTTACAGTGATTTCAACTCAATAAAAGACACAGATGTGTAAATATAATACTTCATTATTAAATAAAAAAAACACCTAAAAGTAAATGAGATGCTAAAAATAAATATAAAGGTAGGTTCTGGATCTAATGAAATAAGTGGTGGATGTTGAACCCTGGGGTCAAACACAGGTTTTATGGTGTAAAATAGTGTAAATGTGTGATGTTTAATAACAGGATTATTGATCTCTCTCTCCTCCCTCTGATTGGCTCGTATCACTCAGGTGTTATAAAACATCAACTTTAGACCTGTTGCTCTCAGCTTTGGCTCCGCCCCACTTCCTTGTGTCCCAGCTTCTTGTCTGTGGTTAGTTAGTGGAGCAGGTGTGTAGTTTGGAACTGTTGTGTTTACACACTCAGAGACCAACAGCATTTTCTTAGTTGCTCTCAATGCTGCTGTTGCCCTTTGTTGCCTCGTTGCCCCACTTCACCTGCTGCGTTAGAGCTCACCTGTCCATTCAGTGACACCACCTGACAGGTATGTTTATCCTGTTCCTTTCCCATTAGCTACGCTAAGCTAAGCTACGCTACGCTACGCTAGTGTTATTAGAGAGGTGGAGACGCTGCTGCTTTGCTTTGCTGTGATTCCTGCAGTCAGGGGCTGTTCTAGTGATTTGGAGGCCCCAGACCAGGGTGTCCAACTCATTTTAGTTCAGGGGCCAAATACGGACCAGTTTGATCTCAAGAGGGCCACAGATTTTATGCTGAAAAACCAGTCATTTCAACATTAGTGTGTCATAGTTTGTACTTCTACGTATACATAAAATACATAAATAGTGCCTTGCATGACAGTCCTGTCCCACTGGTGTGTGAATGTGAGAGTGATTGGGTGAATGAGCTGATATGTAAAGCGCTTTGAGACTGTTTCAGTGTGGTGATAAAGCTCTATATAAATCATGTTCATTTACCATTCAAAAATGTAAACTTCCATAGATTATAGATTCAGGGCCCACAATTTAAACAGTTTCAAGTATTTGTTTATTTTTACATCATTTGGGCTTCCAGCTCATAAAACCCATGAAAGTGTGCCTTTCATTCAGGAATCAAGGTCCAAGTGTTTGGAGGAAGACTGGTGAGGAACAGAACAGAACATTACACCCCAAATCATGACTGACTGTGGATCTCAAGCAGCTTGGGTTCTGTTCCTCCAAACACTTAGACCTTGATTCCTGAATGAAAGACACACTTTACTTTCATCAGAAAAGAGGACCATGGACCACTGGCCTGGTCTAGTCCTTCTTCTCCTCTTTTTTTCTGCAAAAACTGAAAAGTAAATGATGATTTCTTCACATTATTCTAATTTTTTGAATTCCTGTTTTCATGGGTTTTATGAGCTAGAAGCCCAAATTATGTAAAAATAAACAAATAAATACTTGAAATTGTTTAAATTGTGGGCCCTGAATATATAATCTATAAAAGTTTAACTTTTTGAATGGAATTATGGAACTTAAAGAACTTTTCCATGATATTCTATTTTTTTTAGAAAGGGTCTGTACATAGATTGATGGAAAAGTACAGGTGATGTTATTTTACAATGTCTGTACTTGTGTTATGTTGATTCATTAACTTCATTTATTACATTTATGTGCTGACTCATGCTGACAGCCATGTATCGTATCATTTATTACTAATCAAAGGTCTACTGAAATCTTCCACGTTGTTTCAACTTTTTAAATTATTAAACTATGTATCTTTTTCCATCTACATTTTCAGCATTTTAAACCTTTAACAGTGAACTTCAGCTGTTCATCCATTCTACACCTGATTTCAACTTTTAACATGTTCATCTGTTTGTTCACTTTCAGATAAAACATTCAACACATTTCAGCTTTTTACACTTTTTCAACTCATTTCAAGTTTTATCAACTGTTTTTAACTGATTTCAACTTTTTCAACCCATTTGAACTTTTTCCAACTTTTTAAACCCATTTGGACTGGTTTCATTTTTTTTCACCTTTTTAATCAATTTCAACATTTTTCCACTCTTTCAACCCATTTTTACTTTTTTTTCAACTCATTTGAACTTTTTTCAACTTTTTCAACCCATTTTAACATGTTTCAACTTTTTCAACTGATTTGGACTCATTTCAATTTTTTTCTCACCTTTTTTTAAATCACTTTCAACTTTTTCAAACCATTTTAACTTTTTTCAACCCATTTATAAAAATTTCAACATTCTCCACAAATTAAAACTTTTTTCTCCTTTTTCAACCAATTTCACCTTTTTCAAACAATTTTTCAACCCAAATTTAACTTTTTTCAACTTTTTCAAGCTTGTTAATGCTTTTTCAACCCATTTAAAAAATGTTCAACATTTTCCACAAATTTCAACTTTTTTCTCCTTTTTCAACCAATTTCAACTTTTTTCAACTTTTTCAAACGATTTCAACTTTTTCAACCAAATTCAACTTTTTTCAACTTTTTAACCGATTTCAACTTTTTAACCGATTTCAACTTTTTCCACCCATTTCAAGTTATTTCAATTTTTTCAACCTTTTCACATTTTTTAAAAAGTTTATTAATAAATAATAATGTTTATTTCAATTCCTTATTGTGTCATAGTTTGTACTTCTACGTGAACATAAAATACTAAATATGTAAGAAACAAACAATATACTGTATAATCAATCAGTGACAGATATCAGTCCTAACAGGATCTACACTTTACATTTCCTAGATTTTTTTGACCAGTTTCTATTTAATTAAGGGAAATATGATATCATAAAGAACATGTAACAATTTTGAGTTTTTCCAACCGTTTAACATTAAAAATGACTGTTATTAATATCAAAATGAGGTCACGATCTAAAAAGGTTGAAACCACTGAACTAATTACTGTTTATTTCCATTTATTTACTAAATGAGATGATTTAAAATGTGTGTTATCACTTATTCATTCTATCATTATGATTATAAATCATCGCTCTTTCAAATGTTGTACTGCTCGCCATTTGAACAGTTTCTTCCCACAAGCTGTGATGACTCTAAACAAGGCACTTTAATTTTGTATGGACTTTGTATTGTACAGAATCGACCCTAAAGTATTTTATGTGGTTTTATGTGACCCTTTATTGGACAATATTTTTCATACTGTAAATGGTTAATAAACTGAATTGTTGGGTGAGCCGGATCTGGTAGTTAATCATAAACAGCATGAAGCTGTAAAATCCCTGTGTTAGGTTTATGATGAGAAGTGATCACACACACACACACACACACACACACACACACACACACACACACACACACACACACACACACACACACACACACACACACTTATACATGAGAGCAGAGCAGCATTAGAAGCAAGCATAAGATCAGAGGAACATTTATTCCAAGTGTAAAATGAATTAAGTCAGTGAGCTGATGTATTGATCAGAGTTCAGCGTAATATCAAACATATATAAAGTTACTCTTTCTGTTAACATCTCTAATAATAATAAATCAGCTGTAAAATACACTAATAAATATTATCTATCATCTTTTTTACCTTGTTAGGCTTCATAAATCTTAATATTGGGATTAATATTATTGGTGTGGTTGTTTTGTGTCAGTATTCTCAGTTTCATTTTTTAATGTTAAAATGACCCTGAACAAAAGTAACAGGTAGTGGGAAAACTTGATATGAAACATATTATAATAATTACTAAATACATGTGTGTGTGTGAGACATAAAACTGTAACATGGTTCACCAGGTTTGAGTTAAATTACATTATAAATGACAGTTTTTATAGAATATTAGTAATTGCTAATTACAATGAAAAAGTCAATTATCTGAAATTACAATTCAATTACGATTAAAACTGATATTTTCAATTACAATTATAATTAAAGCCACAAGCGTCGAAGGGTCAGAAGGAGTGGCCAGAGTCGGTAACCCATGTGTATCAAATATGACTGTTTGTACTTTGTATATGAGAGTTACAGCAGTTTTTCTATTATGGCGTGCAAAATGGGACCAGTTGAAAAAACCCAGTATGAAAGTTAAAATCAGTTAAAAATCACTCTCAGTGAATTTGATGTGAATCCATTGAATAATAACTAAGATACAGTATTTAGAATGTGATGGTGAAGTATTTTCCGGTGACGTTATAGGCCCCTCCCACTGATCACATCCTGCATTTTCTTCATCAGCGACCTGCTCCCATCTTATAAGATTCATCCAACATTATTTTGAAGTCAACAGAACTTATCGTCTTCCCCCTAGAGCTGTTAGCGTCGGAGCCCTCTGGGAACGCAAGGCATGATGGGTAATTTTGACATTGAGTCCTGTTTAGGAATGGACAGTCATGTGTATCAAATATGAAGTAGTTTGAACTTTGCATTTGAGAGTTATATCGAAACGCCGCTAACCTAAGATGGCCGACTTCCTGTTTGGTTTAACTTTATTTTTTGTTCATATTATGGTCAAGAATACATGTGACGAATTTCATATGAGTCGGGCAAACCTGCCGGTCTTGCGGTTCCATCGCATTTTTGGGGTCTATAATGCGCGCCATGTGCGCATTTTTTTTATCATTTTTTTTTTCCTTACGCCAAATTATCTATTTTTTCAGAAGGTCTGAGGTGTGTGCACATTTTGGTGAAACCTTGGTTATCCTAAGGGGTAAACTGGTGTCTAACTCATTTTAGTTCAGGGGCCAAATATGGACCAGTTTGATCTCAAGAGGGCCACAGATTTTATGTTGGAAAACCAGTCATTTCAACATTATTGTGCCCGAGTTTGTAATTCTACGTATACATAAAATACTAAATATGTAAGAAACTGACAATATCGAATCAATAAGTGACAGATATCAGTCCTAACATGATCTATACTTTACATTTCTTAGATTTTTTTTTTTTTTTTTACCAATTTCTATTTAATCAAGGGAAATATGTCATAATTTGACTGTTAAACATTAACTTAAAAATGACTAATATCAAAATGGGGTCATGGTCCAAAAAGGTTGGAACCACTGAACTAAATACAGTTTATTTCATTTATTTACTAAATAAGATTCTTTAAAATGTGTGTTATCACTCATTCATTCCATCATTACAGTGCTCGAGACTGCGACCAAATTGTGCGAGTAAAAATTTCATGTGGTCGCATCTGTGCGAGTGTGAGTGAAAATCCAAAAGGAGGAAACTTCCTCATCCTGTTGAGTCTTCCTCCTGTGAATCAGGGTCTGACATGGACATTACACACACTACCATGTCTTCAAACACACACTGGGACAAACACACACTGGGGAGAGACACGGTCCGTGCTGCGTTCACGGACACTGGGACAAACACACACTGGGGACAGGCATCTGGCACACGGAGCAACAGAACGCATGGGGGGCACGACGAGAGCACGTGGGGTGGGCGATGAGGAGGGCGGTGGGGTGGGAGAGCACGCTGAGCTCACCGGGCGTAGTGACGGAGCGCATGTGGGGCGCTGAGCGGAGAGCGTACACACGCAGCACATACATAATTTCACACCAAAAAGGAGGACCTTATCAGAATCATCATGGAGGGACCAGAACTGATGGACTATGATACCAGGCCAGATGTTCAGCTGTGGTTCTCTCAGAGCAGGGGTCTGCAACATGTGGTTCTGGAGCCTAATGTGGCTCTTTGACTCTTATACAATGGATCCCTATAGCTTTAAAAAAAAAAACTATTAAAATAAATAGTTTTTTTTTTTTTTTTTTTTTGCAGAAGCTATTAATGATTAATGACAAATAAAATCAAGATATAACAATATGTTAACCTAAAATAAATCACGTTGTGCAATGACTCAGCACATTCCTACTTCACCTCCTACAACATCTACAGACCATCAACTTTCCTGCACCTGTGACTAACCTTAAGTTTTAAATCCTTGGTAAGAAACTAAACCAACAAAAACACTATTCTGGAAGAAAATAGAGATTTTAATTGTGTGGGAACAGATTAATTTAACCACCAACGTACAGGTTAAATATGTATGTTTTATGTGTGGCAAGAAATGAGTAATTAGCATGTGTTGATCACATGATCATGTGTTATCAAATTCATGTTATTTTTTATAGACTTTCATATACAATAACTAAAAAAAACTGAGATGTGTAAGAATTTTAAGATTAAAGATACTGTTTTATTTATTGATGTTATTTATTTTATTTCAAACTGTTTTTAAGTTTCCATTTACATGATCAATATAAATCAAATGAAATCAAACATTATTCTATATAATTATAACTGTATATAATGTAATACACTGTATTGTCTTCATAGAGAAGGTATTTATGGCTCCAGGAGGACTTTAATCCAGGTGAGATGAGGTTAAATGGTTCCTTGTAGAGTAAAGGTTGCAGACCCCTGACCAGGGGAAGAGGGTTAGGAGACCCCACTATCAGAGCTGGACCCTCTGAATTTAATTCATGGGGTGAAACAATGCAGATGATAAGTTGGTTATGTTACTGTTAACTTAATTCATGTACAGCATTTCTGTAAAATAAAAAAACAGAATACATGTAACCTGTTGTTTTAAAAAAAAAAATGTTACATCTTCTTTTAAAATGATATAAAATAGATAACCTGTTATTTCAGCCAATGCTTGAAAACCTAATATTGACATTAACACATTTTGCAAATATCATTCGACTACGGAATGACAGTTAAGTCAACTATTCATCAGCATGCATGGCTTGGAAAAAAAAAGGGTGTGACCAAATGGAAACGTTAGTGTAAAGTCCTGCATTATGATCTAAAGATGTTTTTAAATAGTTTTCTCAGTAAAATGATGAAGTGGGACAAAGGAGGGACTTGGATTCAGAAATGAGAGAAAAGGGAACTAGAACCAAAAAGGTTTGAGAACCACTGATCTAAATAACCAGTTTAACTGGGAAACACACGTCAATAATCTGTGTTCCTGTTTATAGCAAAGGTTGTATTTTTCACTCAGACTAAGAGTGTTTGGTGTCAATCTAAAGATGATGTTTTTGTCTTATTTCAGTGACTTATAATAATGTAGCAGGACTGTGCAATAATTCCATGGTGTTATATTTGTATTCCTTCTATTTTAATGTGTCTTTCTGTATTTAAATCATAGTTGTTGTCTGTAGGTTCTGTGTAAAATGACTGTTCAATGGATGATGTGTTAGCAGCTTATTTATGTAGCCTGGAGTCCAAAAGTCATTTACCTACAGGGTCACCACAGTGTATTATATGGTGTCTTTAATTTTCCATGATAATGTTATAGTCAATGATTTTTGATCAGGCAGTTGATAATTGACTAAAGTCCAAAGTCTACACACAGTGTTACATTGTGTGTGTGTGTGTGTGTGTGTGTGTGTGTGTGTGTGTGTGTGTGTGTGTGTGTGTGTGTGTGTGTGTGTGTGTGTGTGTGTGTGTGTGTGTGTGTGTGTGTGTGTGTGTGTGTGGTGTGTGTGTGTGTGTGTGTGTGTGTGTGTGTGTGTGTGTGTGTGTGTGTGTGTGTGTGTGTGTGTGTGTGTGTGTGTCTAAGCCTCACTTTATTGTCTGTCTGTTTTGTATTGTTCTTTATAGCTTCAACTTCCCCTATCCTTAAACTTTATTATAGTTTTTATTATTATTATTCCCTCTTGCATTAACTACTTCTGCATTTTCAACACATTTCAACAAGTTTGGTGTCAAACTGTTCAAATAATTTAATTTATGCTGTTTTAAATAACTTCTAACTTTTTAAGTTTTTAAACTATTATGTTATTTTTTTTATTTTCCATCCACTTTTTCAACATTTTAAACCTTCAGCTGTTCATCCATTCTTCAACTGATTTCAACCTTTAACATGTTCAGTTGTTGTTCACTTTCAGATAAAACATTCAACACATTTCAGCTTTTATCAACTTTTATACTTTTAACTTTATCAACCCATTTAATTTATTTTTAAATTTTTCAATCCATTTCAACTTTTTCAAGTTTTTTAAAGCTTTTCCACCAATTAAAATTTTTTCAACTCATTTCAACCTTCATGCTAATGTTCAGCTATTGCTCAGTTAATGTTTAGCTAATGCTAGGTCAATGCCAATGCTAGGCTATTTCTAATTTTCGGTTAATGCTATTGCTAGGCTATTACTAATGTTAGGCTAATGTTTACACTGTGTTATTGTTAATCTTAATCTTTAATCTTAATCTTTAATCTTAATTTTCTCCAGGAAATGCAAATATTCTAGTTTTCATTGTTTAGTAGTGAATATGTTGTTTTCTTTTCCCTGGGATCCTCAGCATTACCTCCTCTTCTTCATGGTTAGCCTTAGCACTGATCATTTTATACTTCGTTCATTTTCTTCCCTTTTTGTGTGAATGCAGTTTTTAATGGTTTTTAAAAGTTTTAGTAATAAAGTCACTTATGAAATGGGACCATGTTGACATACAGGCCTCAGTGCCTTGTGTTATATTTCATTGGGTGAAAGTTCAAAGGTGGCGTTGTCCTCCATCTTTGTCCACATACTGGTGCCACACTGTAAACTGGTGATGGGCCATGTCATTGTGATACACAAAGGAAAAGACAAGCACTGCATAGCACAAAGACACAGAAAAAAACTACTCAAATGTAAATATATAATGGACATTCCCCTAAGAGAAAACTCTACATCACATGTGTCAAACTCAAGGATCAGGGGCCAAATCCGGCCCCTCAGTGCATCCAATTTGGCCCTCAGGAGAAAATGAGGTCACACTTAACTTGAAGTTTAATACATAAAGGCTGCCATTATGCTGTTATTATTATGACTAGAGATGCACCAATCAGCTTTTCTCACCTCCGATACCAATATCTGGTGTTTCCTATTGGCCGATATCGATCCGATACATAAAAAAAGCACTGAATTACCCAACAAATGGTTTGTTTCATTGTGTGGAAAAGACTGGGATCCTTCTTTCATGCATCATACTTGACTTAAACATGTCTTTTGTATTTTTTATAAAACAAATAAACAGATATAAATGTAGTGGTTACTTGTTTATATAATAACTCTGCACCAGTACAATATTCTGTAACTAATAGTTTCTCTAGCTTGGTCAAGTAACATGTAAAACATAACAAATTTAACTGTTTCAGTCAGTGCAATTAACAATGTAAAATTAAATAAAAAAATAAATAATAAAGGAACTGAAATTGAGATATAAAAAACAGCTTAACTAGCTTGGTTGGTAGACATTAAAAATAAACAGATCTTCTCTTTAAAATGGTTTAGTGAAAAACAGCTTCTCCAGCTTAGTAAATAAAGAATATACAATCTGACTCCTAATACCACTGGTTCAGTCAGTGTAATCAACAATAAGCATAAATCAGCTCTTCAAAATGGTTTAGTGCAATTTGAAATGTAAAAATACATTTTAAAAAAAGCGTAGCTGGTGTGTGACCGGAAGTTTGTAGTATTTAGCGTGAGCATCACACTGTGTAGCATTTAGCGTTAGCATCACAGTGTGTAGTATTTAACGTTAGCATCACAGTTTGTAGAATTCAGCGTCAGCATCATAGTTTGTAGAATTTAGCATTAGCATCACACTGTGTAGCATTTAGCGTTAGCATCACAGTTTGTAGAATTTAGCATTAGCATCACAGTTTGTAGAATTTAGGGTTAGCATCACAGTGTGTAGCATTTAGCATTAGCATCACACTGTGTAGCATTTAGCGTTAGCATCACAGTGTGTAACATTTAGCGTTAGCATCACAGTGTGTAGTATTTAACGTTAGCATCACAGTTTGTAGAATTCAGCGTCAGCATCATAGTTTGTAGAATTTAGCATTAGCATCACACTGTGTAGCATTTAGAGTTAGCATCACAGTTTGTAGAATTTAGCATTAGCATCACACTGTGTAGCATTTAGCGTTAGCATCACATTGTGTAGCATTTAGCGTTAGCATCACAGTGTGTAACATTTAGCGTTAGCATCACACTGTGTAGCATTTAGCGTTAGCATCACAGTGTGTAACATTAAGCGTTAGCATCACAGTGTGTAGCATTTAGCGTTAGCATCACAGTGTGTAGCATTTAGCGTTAGCATTACACTGTGTAGCATTTAGTGTTAGCATCACACTGTGTAGCATTTAGCGTTTGCATCACACTGTGTAGCATTTAGCGTTTGCATCACAGTGTGTAGCATTTAGCATTAGCATCACAGTGTGTAACATTTAACGTTAGCATTACAGTGTGTAGCACTTAGCGTTAGCATTACACTGTGTAACATTAGCATCACAGTTTTTTTAATTTAGCGTTTGCATCACAGTGTGGCATTTTGCATTAGCATCACAGTGTGTAGAATTTAGCGTTAGCATCACAGTGTGTAGCATTTAGCGTTAGCATCACAGTGTGTAGCACTAACTCTCATCCAGTCAGTGTGCTGTTCAACTTCAGAGCTCCAGATATTTGTTGTGAAACTCAGAGCTTTGACATCTTTTATCTTCTCTAATGTGTGTTTACACTCTTTACCATGATACTCAGGTAGCTCTGTCTGTCTCACACTCATATTTTCAGCTCATCATCTCATGACGTGGAGATGGATCAGGACTTGGTGAAGGAACAACATGAGATCCAGACTGAAGATCAGAGGTGAGACCACGTCAGAGCTCAGCACTCACACCTCTGTACATCAGTGTTACACTGTGTGTGTGTGTGTGTGTGTGTGTGTGTGTGTGTGTGTGTGTGTGTGTGTGTGTGTGTGTGTGTGTGTGTGTGTGTGTGTGTGTGTGTGTGTGTGTGTGTGTGTGTGTGTGTGTGTGTGTGTGTGTGTGTGTGTGTTGTGTGTGTTGTGCGTGTGTGCGCGTGCGTGCGTGTGTTCAAGGACCAGGAAGCAGTTCACACCTGAACCTGGACCTGGATCTGAACCTGGACCCAGCTGTGTGTCCTTTAGAAGTGACCGGTCCATTGACAAACTCATAGACTTCAAAGGTGGTCCATCTACTGACCCACAGTGAGTCCACATAAAGAAGGTTGCTGGTTGTCTTCCTGATGGTCCAGGGGCCTCATTTATTGATCCGTTCATAGAACTGGTTCTAAATACGTTCAGACCAATGAAATGTAGAATGTGCACCAGAACAAAAAGAATCAGTATTTATGAAGCGTGTGGACAGAGGTCGTACACACAGCAGTGTTGATTCATCCCACCTGTTCTAAAGCTAGCACACATTCAGGCTCATTTACATTAAGACACGCCTCCAATTGACCATATATGGTCGCAGCAATCCCTTTAACCCTCCTATTATTCTTGGGACCAATTTGACCTCATTCAATGTTTATCACTGAAAAAATAATAGACTTTTTTTTGCTTCATATTTCATGACTTTTCTTAATTTGATACAATTAATTAAACATAAGATGATCATGATATTTTTTCATTGTGATGAACACATATTACACACATTGGTGTAAATCTGTGTGTGTGTGACTTTACATCTCCACACTTACAGAGGCAGAGTTGATACATGACATTGAAAATAAAACTAATATTTCATTTTTTCATTTTCAAACATGTGAAACCCCTCACACAAAAAAAAACAACTACAAAAACATTCATAAAGTAAAAAATAAATAAATAAAAACTCTGTTAAAAGAGGAGTGAAACTTTATAGTGAATAACTCTATAGGAATGTGTATGAACTGTGTATGAATGTTGGTGGTGGTCAGAGGGGCCGTAGGCACCAAATGGTAGCCACACTTCTGTCAGTCTGCCCCAGGGCACCTGTGGCTACAACGTAGCTTACCACCACTAGTATGACTGGAGTGAATGAATAATGGTTTCTGCTCACGCTTTGAGTTTTTATTGCTATCATTATATATGTTACAATAAAGAGATAAAAATAAGTAAATATATATGTATATTGGGAGGGGGTCACCAACATCAATCACTATGATTTATTGTGTGAGAGTTATGAATGTTCACCACACATTATTTCATCCTCCAAACCATCGACCTGCCTTTCAGATCCGATCCCAACTAAGCTGTTTAAAGAAGTTGTTCCCCTAGTCTGCCCATCTTTGTTGGAGACAATAAATATATCCCTATCAATAGGCTACGTGCCACAGTCCTTTAAAGTAGCTGTAATCAAACCCCTTCTCAAAAAACCTACTCTTGATTCCAGCACTTTAGCAAACTACAGGCCTATATCTAATCTTCCTTTTATTTCAAAGATTCTTGAGAAAGTTGTGGCAGCTCAGCTCTGTGAATTTCTTCAAAACAACAGCCTGTTCGAGGACTTCCAGTCAGGCTTTAGAGCTCAACACAGCACAGAGACTGCTTTAGTTAAAGTAACTAATGATCTACTCTGGGCTTCAGATGAAGGACGACTCTCAGTGCTGGTTTTATTAGATCTTAGTGCAGCTTTTGACACTATAGATCACTATATTCTACTAGAGAGATTAGAGAAATTACTTGGAATCACAGGGACTGCCCTAAACTGGTTTAAGTCCTACCTATCTGATAGGTACCAGTTTGTACACGTGAATAATAAGTCTTCTGTGTACACTAAAGTAAGCTACGGGGTTCCTCAGGGCTCTGTGCTAGGTCCAATCCTCTTCTGTATCTATATGATCCCCCTTGGTAATGTTATGAGAAAATACTCTGTTAACTTCCACTGCTATGCTGATGATACCCAACTGTATGTATCAATGAAGTCAGGTGAGACAAATCAGCTATCTAAACTTGAGGCCTGTCTAAAGGACATTAGGGCCTGGATGGACCAAAATTTTCTTCTTCTCAACTCAGACAAGACTGAGGTCATTGTACTGGGCCCGCGACACCTTAGAGAAACCTATGCTAGCCTAACTGCCCTAGATGGCATTACTCTGGCACAAAGCACAACTGTTAGAAACCTTGGGGTTCTATTTGATCAGGACTTATCCTTCAACTCTCACATAAAACAAACTTCAAGAACTGCCTTCTTTCATCTCCGTAACATTGCTAAAATCAGATCTATCCTGTCTCAGGGCGACGCCGAAAAACTAGTCCATGCTTTTGTTACCTCTAGACTGGATTATTGTAATTCTCTTTTAGCAGGCTGCCCGAGCAAGTCGCTTAAGACACTTCAGCTGGTTCAAAATGCTGCAGCACGTGTACTGACTAAAACTAGGAGAAGAGATCACATTACTCCTGTATTAGCCTCTCTGCATTGGCTTCCCATAAAATATAGAATAGAATTCAAGATTCTTCTTCTCACTTATAAAGCCCTAAATGGACAGGCACCAGTCTATCTCAAGGAGCTTGTAGTGCCATACAATCCCCCCAGAACACTACGCTCTCAAAATGCTGGACTACTCGTTGTTCCATTCATCTCTAAAAGTAGTATAGGAGGAAGAGCTTTCAGTTATCAGGCCCCACTTCTCTGGAACCATCTACCAACCACGGTTCGGGGGGCAGACACCCTCTCTACCTTTAAGGTTAGGCTCAAAACATTCCTCTTTGATAAAGCTTTTAGTTAGGAACCAGCTCATAGCTCATAATTAAGATGCAATAGGCATAGACTGCCGGGGGGGGGGGTCTGGCATGCTCGGTTGGAGAGAGGTTGGAGAGGGCGTTAAGAGAGAGGTCATTTAGGTTAGAGAGGGACCGGAGAGGGTCCCATTCCTCTTTCAAACACTCCCTCTATGTCTGCTTACTCCCTTGTGTGTTTGCTCCTGTACTCCTTCTGGCTTTTGTCTTGCAGGTCCGTGGGATCCTCAGTGTGGAGTTACAGAGACTCAGCGGCTCTGTCTCCACCCTTTCCTCTGCACACACCCAACACAGCATAACGTGGATGGCTGTTCATCATAGGAATGGGATCCACACAAGGTTCCTGCTGCTTAACAGAAGGTTTTCCTTGCCGCCATGATGAATTCATGTTGGGTGTGGGATACATATGTATGTGTATATACGTATATATGCATATGTGTGTATCCATAAAATGAAGAGTCCGTCCTTAAGACTGCTCTACTGTAAAGTGCCTTGAGATACCATTGGTTATGATTTGGCGCTATACAAATAAAGATTGATTGATTGATTGATTGATTAGAAAATATTTAGATGAAAGATTTTCCAGATCCACTAACTGTAAAAGTGAAAGTTTGACCTGATAGTTGCACTGCAGTAAAGGTCAAAGGTCATATCACAACATGTCAAGACAAATACACAAAACTACAATAACAATCACAGAAATTACTCCAGAAACACACAAGACGATTACAGAATTACACTGAAAGACAGAAAAATATACCAAACAACAAAATACACAAATTGACTCTCCAGAAACACACAATATAACCAGAAAAATACACAAAAAAAAAATAAAAAACATATAATATCAAATGCACTCACTTCAAATATACAAGCAAGATCACCACAAAATTATTTAACAACATACAAAATGACAACAAAAATGCATAAAATTTCTAAAAACACGCACAAAAACACAGAAAAATTACATCAGTTCTCTGCAAATGACTCGGCTTCTGTCTGGAGAGGGCTCAGGCAAATTACAAACTACAAGCCCAGAGCCCCTGCTGCTGCTAACGACCTCTGCCTGGCCAACAGTCTGAATAACTTCTATTGTAGATTTGACAGACAATGGGACAGACCTGACTCCAACCCTCCTCACACCTCTGACCAGCCTCACTCCAACCTCTTCACCCCCCACATCAAAGCTACAGTTTCACCCCAGCTGCCTACAGAGGCTCTCTCCCCTATCTTCCCACCCTCCTCCCCCCCTCCTACAGAGACACCTTTCTCCATCAAAGAGAGAGATGTGAATAGACTTTTCAGGAGACAAAACCCCCGTAAGGCTTGTGGACCGGACTCTGTTTCTCCTTCTACCTTAAAGCACTGTGCTGATCAGCTGTCTCCAGTGTTCACAGACATTTTTAACACCTCACTGGAGACATGCACCGTACCAGCCTGTTTTAAGGCCTCCACCATCGTTCCTGTCCCTAAAAAGCTGAGGATCACAGGACTTAATGACTACAGACCCATCGCTCTGACATCTGTGGTCATGAAGTCCTTTGAACGCCTCATGCTCTCCCACATCAAGGACATCACCGACCCCCACCTGGACCCCCTGCAGTTTGCCTATAGATCCAACAGGTCCGTAGACGATGCTGTAAACCTGGCTCTCCACTTCATCCTCCAGCACCTGGACTCCCCAGGCTCCTACGCCAGGATCCTGTTTGTGGACTTCAGCTCTGCTTTTAATACAATAATCCCAGCTCTCCTTCAGGACAAGCTTTCCCAGCTAAACGTGCCAGACTCCACCTGCAGGTGGATCACAGACTTCCTGTCTGACAGGAAGCAGCACGTGAAGCTGGGAAAAACCATCTCTGCTCCCCGGACCATCAGCACTGGATCTCCTCAGGGCTGTGTTCTTTCTCCTCTGCTCTTCTCCCTGTACACCAACAGCTGCACCTCCTCTCACCAGTCGGTCAAACTCCTGAAGTTTGCAGATGACACGACCATCATCGGTCTCATCGCTGATGGAGACGAGTCTGACTACAGGTGGGAGACAGACCGGCTGGTGTCCTGGTGCAGCCAGAACAACCTGGAGCTCAATGCTTTAAAGACAGTGGAGATGATAGCAGACTTCAGGAAGAACCCAGCCCCCCTCACCCCCCTCACCCTGGGAGACTCTACAGTGAGCTCTGTAGAGTACTTCTGCTTCCTGGGGACCATCATCACTTAGGACCTCAAGTGGGAGCTGAACATCAGCTCCCTTATCAAAAAAGCTCAGCAGAGGATGTACTTTCTGCGGCAGCTGAAGAAGTTCAGTCTGCCAACAAAGATGATGGTGAACTTCTACAGCTCCATCATCCAGTCAATCCTCTGCTCCTCCATCACCATTTGGTACGCTGCAGCTACGGCCAAGGACAAGGCCAGACTGCAGCGTATCATCCACTCTGCAGAGAAAGTCATCGGCTGCAATCTGCCCTCCCTCCAGGACCTGTACGCCTCCAGGATTATGAGGCGTGCAGGAAAGATTGTGGCCGACCCCTCCCACCCCGGTCATAAACTGTTTCAATCTCTCCCTTCTGGTAGGAGGTTTCGGTCCATCAGGACCAGAACCTCCAGACACAAAAACAGCTTCTTTCCCTCTGCCACCATCCACATGAACAAACCCCAAGTCACCCACTGAGATCCTGCTTTCATGCATCAGACTTGACTTCAACATGTCTTCTTTAATTTAAAAAAAATTATAAACCGATATAAATGTACTGAGTTACTTGTTTATTTAATAACTAATCACCAGAGGGGTATTCCATAAAGGAGGGTTGACAAACTGAGCCTATCTATAAACTCTGGGTCAACATACCTGAATGATTTATTTTTTTTCATAATACTGCCCCTTTGATGTTGCTGTGACTTTGACCTTATCACTCCATGGAAAACAGGAACAGCTTTCTGCGTGACAAGCGCTCCTGAGTAGTGCTGAATCATCACTTAATCCATCTCTGTGTAAAAGATGACTCAGCTGGTCTGACGCTCCTTACCATCAACGAGACACATTGAGAGAGTTCTAATGAAAACATGTAGAGGAACATAGACACAGCTCAGGGTGTGTGTGTGTGTGTGTGTGTGTGTGTGTGTGTGTGTGTGTGTGTGTGTGTGTGTGTGTGTGTGTGTGTGTGTGTGTGTGTGTGTGTGTGTGTGTGTGTGTGTGTGTGTGTGTGTGTGTGTGTGTGTGTGTGTGTGTGTGTGTGTGTGTGTGTGTGTGTGTGTGTGTGTGTGTGTGTGTGTGTGTGGGTGGGTGGGTGGGTGGGTGGGTGGGTGGGTGGGTGGTGGGTGGACTGGTTCTACTAATTTTATCCAGTGAAGTAGTGAGGGTGTGTTAGAGTCCCAGCATGTGACCAAATAATGGGTGAAAACTACTGATGTTGGTGGGTTAAAGTTACCAACAAATGGTTTATCAGGTTATCACTATAGCTCTGCTAAAAAGGATATTTTTACTATACAACTAGGGAATATTATTTCATTTCATTCAACATCAGTAGATCTTAATTTCATATAAATTACTATTAATGACAAAACAACCAAATACTATTCCAAACATTTTTTTTTTTTTTTAATTTGTGATGGAAACCTTTTCCCACAAAATATTGTGAACAGAATTTTACAAATCCTACTGTATGGTTAAAATATTCTATTTTAAATGTGCTAAATTAATAATTAGGAAACCCACTCAGTCTCCTAGATTTTGACTGTTACAAAATCTATAGCACAGGGAATTACAATTATATGAACAATACACACGTACACAGTCATCTCTTCCATTATCTCATTATCCTGTTTTCTTCTTCATAGATAACTCTTCACTGCCCTGAAATCATTAAATTGTTCTCAAACAAAGAACAGAAGCTAACATTTGCTAGCTCAGCTTCTCCGTCTTTGCTAACAGTGTTTAGCCTGTGTGCTAACTCCAGCTGCTGTTTAATGAGGCTCTCCTTTAACCCCGTTAAAATATAGCAACACACTTTGGTCTTGTTGTTTGCATAAAATTGCCCGTTCAGCGCGGCTATGGCCGTCTGCTGGGCCTGGACCTTGGGTCCTCTGCTGGGGTCTCAGGCGGGGGCTCTCTGGGGATTTGGTGTGGGGTGGGGGGTTGGATGTTGGCGGGGGGCCTTGGGGTTGGGGTCGGTGGCAGAGTGTGCTCGGTTCCATGGGGCTTTCTTGGGTGTGTATGTGGGGGTCGGTGGCTGCCTGGATCTTGGGGCACTGGGGGGCTGTTCAGTCGTGGGGGGTGGCCCACTCGTTCTGCTAGCCTGGGCAGCCCTTTGGTTTGCAGTGGCGGTTCTTGCACATACATTGGTCTACAATGCACTGGCATGCCTTGGGCTGTGGGATAAAACTTGTACTTTTGATGGACTATATTTGTTATTGTAAGTGGTGTTGATGTAAATCTGAGCAAACAGTGGAAGGTGAAAGAGAAAAAGGCTTTGTAGGAATGGTCTCCAGTGTTTAGGTGAGTCTTAGTCAGCGTGTGATCTTCAGATTTGTGAAGGATTGAATCCAAATAAAACCTCAGTCCAACAGACTTGTTCTCCTGTTCAGTGGAAACATGCTGAGATGTTTCATGATGTTAGCAGAGCTTCCTGTGCTTTCCTCCAGCTGCTCCTCAGCATGTCTGAGTGTCTGTGTCTTCTCCACAGCAGCTTGGAGGGTGTGGATGGTTCCTCTGGAGCTGAGCCTGACTCCATCTTTACGGTGTGTACGTCTACAAAGACACTAAACCTGTGTCAGCCTGTGATCAAACCACTGCACGAGCACACACACACACACACACACACACACACACACACACACACACACACAACTTGGAGCAAGCCTTCACTCACCACCTTTAATGTGTTTGTGTTCCAGCTGCTGGAGGACAACATCATCAGCTTTGTTAAGGCTGAACTCAAACACATGCAGAAGATTGTGGATGGAGATGATCCAGAGTGCTCAGAGAGTCAGATGGAGGGTGATGATGAGGAGCAGAAGAGGAGCAGGGAGGCCTTTCTGAACATCACACTGTATTTCCTGAAGAGGATGAAGCAGGAAGAGCTGGCTGAGCATCTGCAGAGCAGTAAGAGCATGTGAACATCTTCACTGTGAGGAACATCACATGAAGGACACAAAGCTGGCTTTTCTTTTTCAAAGCATGATTCAATCAGTCACATTTATTCTGAGGAACCATCCAGACTGAGAACATCACACACTTTGATCTCCAATGTTCAAACTTGCTCTGATTTCTCCACTCTAACATTAAGTTTGTCTTCATTCAGGAACAATGGCTCATCGATACCAATGTGAGCTGAAGTCCAAGCTGAAGAAGAAGTTCCAGTGTGTGTGTGAGGGCGTGGCTAAAGCAGGAAGTCCAACCCTCCTGAAGGAGATCTTCACAGAGCTCTACATCACAGAGGGAGGGGGTGGAGAGGTCAACCAGGAACACGAGGTCATACAGATAGAAACAGCATCCAGGAGATCAGACACAGCAGAAAGAGCCATCACACTAGAAGAGCTCTTTAAAGCCCCTCCTGGAAGACCTCGACCAATCAGGACAGTGATGACAAAGGGCGTGGCTGGCATTGGGAAAACACTCTTAACACACAAGTTCACTGTGGACTGGGCTGAAGACAAAGTCCAGCAGGAGGTCCACTTCACATTCCCACTGACCTTCAGAGAGCTAAACGTGCTGAGGGGGAGGAGCTTCAGCTTGGTGGGACTTGTTGATCACTTCTTCTCAGGAAGCAAAGAAGCAGGAATCTGCAGCTTCCATCACTTCCTGGTTTTGTTCATCTTGGATGGTCTGGATGAGTGTCGGCTTCCTCTGGACTTCCTCAGCACTCAGACCCTGACTGATGTTTCAGAGTCCACCTCAGTGGAGGTTCTGCTGATAAACCTCATCAGAGGAGAACTGCTTCCATCAGCCCGCCTCTGGATAACCACACGGCCTGCAGCAGCCAATCAGATCCCTCATGAGTGTGTGGACATGGTGACAGAGGTCAGAGGGTTTACTGACCTTCAGAAGGAGGAGTACTTCAGGAGGAGGTCCACAGATGAGGAGCAGGTCAGCAGGATCATATCCCACATCAGGACGTGTCGTAGCCTCCACATCATGTGCCACATTCCGCTCTTCTGCTGGATCACTGCTACAGTTCTGGAGGACGTGTTGAAGAGCAGAGAGGAGAGAGAGCTGCCCAGGACTCTGACTCAGATCTACAGCCACTATGTGGTCCTTCAGAACAGAGTCAAGATAGTGAAGTTTGATGGAGGAGCTGCCACAGATCGACACTGGAGTCCACAGAGCAGGGAGATGATGGAGTCTCTGGGAAAACTGGCTTTTGAGCAGCTGCAGAAAGGAAAGCTGATCTTCTATGAGAGTGACCTGACAGAGTGTGGCATGGACCTCAGAACAGCCTCAGTGTGCTCAGGAGTGTTCACACAGGTTTTCATAGAGGAGAGCAGCTTGTACCAGGACAAAGTGTTCACCTTCATCCACCTGAGCCTTCAGGAGTTTCTGGCTGCTCTTCATGTTCATCAGACCTTCATCAGCTCTAAAGTCAACCTGCTGGAACATCAACCACAGAAGAAGAAGAGCTTCAAGATGTTTACATCTAAAAAAAACATTTTGAACCTTCTCCATCAGAGTGCTGTTGACGAGGCTTTAAGGAGTCCAAACGGACACTTGGATTTGTTCCTCCGCTTCCTGCTGGGTCTTTCACTGCCGACCAATCAGAGGCTCCTACAAGACCTGCTGACACAAACAGGAAGTGACTCACAGACCAATCAGAGAACAGTTAAATACATCAAGAAGAAGCTGAGTGAGAGTTTGTCCACAGAGAGAAGCATCAACCTGTTCCACTGTCTGAATGAAGTGAATGATCACTCTCTGCTGGAGCAGATCCAACAGTCCATGAGATCAGGAAGTCTCTCCACAGAGAAACTGTCTCCTGCTCAGTGGTCAGCTCTGGTCTTCATCTTACTGTCATCACAAGAACATCTGGATGTCTTTGACCTGAAGAGTTTCTCTCCTTCAGAGGAAGCTTTTCTGAAGCTGCTACCAGTGATTAAAGCCTCCAAGAAAGCTGAGTATGTGACTTTAGAAGAACATGTCTTTAATTCTCTCGCAGACAAACATCTGTAAGGTTTCTCTGATTCTTCATCAGATTGAGTTCTTGTGGTCTCTCAGAGAGAAGCTGTGCAGCTCTGTCCTCAGTCCTCATCTCTCAGTCCTCCAGTGTGAAACATCTGGACCTGAGTAACAATGATCTGCAGGATTCAGGAGTGAAGCTGCTGTGTGAAGGACTGAAGAGTCCTCACTGTATACTGGACTCTCTCAGGTCAGTGGGATCACAGGGAATCAAAGGATGTTTTTACAACCCCCACTTTAAAGCTGGATTTTTGTGATGTGTATGAAGCAGAACTACTGAGAATTGTGTTCATAAAATATGTCTTTCCTCAGACACAATTTATCAACTCAAAGATAAAGCATGTCATCTGCATTAGTAAATTTAACACGAGCACTCAGAGAGCTCCAGTGTTCATTTGGACAGCACATTATAATTTAGTTTTAGTCAGTCTTTTGACTGAAATGCAACTTAGTTTTAGTCCATGTTACGGCCACAAAAAGAACCAATCAGCTGCTCCTGATCAAGTGGATTCAATCCCTTGTTAGTCACTGAAAGACAGGGAGAGAAAACAGAAACAAACTGAAAAAAACTGCACCCAACACTCCACATTTAGTCATCAGGACTATTTCAGTTATAGTCTTTTTTTAATCATTTAAATGACATGAAGATTTTAGTCAACTAAATCTGTTACAGATATAGTCGACTAAAACATAAAGCATCAGAGTTTATTTATTTTTTAAATATTCAGTTACTGTTGATCAACGTGATATATAATGGTATTAATGTTTGTAAACTCAGACATATTTGATATGATCAATAAGTTAGACCACATGATCACATGAGTTCTGATTGGATTTCAGCCGAGGTGACCAAATAGTGTGTATATTCATATATATAATAATGTGTAGTTTAGTTTTTAATAATCAGTGAAGATATTAATATACTATATGTTGATATAGTTTTTAACATGTATTTTTCTCAAATTAGTCATAGTTTAGTTATTGTCACTAAAAAACTTTAATTAATAAACACTTTGCTGAAAATGTTTAGTTGACTAAATGAAGAGTGGTAAGTGCAAACCTCCACCAAGCTCTGAACTTCCTCTTCACAGATATTATCAGTTGTCAATGATCCTGATCATGGTACCATGATCATTCACACTTTAAAGGCTTGGAACCACATTTATATCCCATTAATTAACATCCAGTAGGTCACAATGTTAGACACACACTTTAAAAAATGAAAATAAATCATTGAAATGCACAATCTGGATCTGATCTGGATGAAACTCAGTGGGATCATTGATTAACCAACCCAATATAACTGAGTCACATTTTATAGAGATCCATCAATTACAAACCCAGATATGCATTTATGATGATGAGAGATAGGCATTTTTTAGCTTTGAAGTGTACAGCATAGGTTTGAATCCTGTCAATAATGTGGTGATTATTATTATTATTATTAATAAGTGAATGTCTTTCTCCCACAGACTGAGTTTCTGTGGTCTCTCAGAGAGAAGCTGTGCAGCTCTGTCGTCAGTCCTCAGCTCTCAGTCCTCCAGTGTGAAACATCTGGACCTGAGTAACAATGATCTGCAGGATTCAGGAGTGAAGCTGCTGTGTGAAGGACTGAAGAGTCCTCACTGTAAACTGGACTCTCTCAGGTCAGTGGATCACATGTTCCATCAACATTGTCCTGTTCCTCGTCTCCTCACTTGTTTCATGAGTTGTGGATGTTTTTCTGAATCCAGTCTGTCAGGTTGTGTCATCACAGAGGTGGGCGGGGCTTCTCTAGCAGCAGCTTTGAGCTCCAACTCCTCCAGTGTGAGAGAGCTGGACCTGAGCTACAACCATCCAGGAGACTCAGCAGTGAAGCTGCTTTCTCAGAAACTGCACACTCTGAGGTGAGACACATCACAGCAGCTCATCACATGTTCACATCAATCCCCATCACATGTGTGACAGAGAGCTGTATCAGAGGAATGTGATGAAGGTGTGAGAGGTGGGACACTAAAGGAGGAGGACTGGGACAGGTTAGAGGGATGAAGGACAGATATAAGAAGGTAGTGAGGAGTGAGGAGAGGCTGATGGAGAACTATGAGGAGCTGATGAAGGAATGAGAGAGAAGATCAGAGGAGGTGGAACCAATCAGTGAGGATTGTTTTCATACAAAAATATAACTATATCTTATGAAATTACATTTTAATCTTTTCTCTGACACAAGTTATCAAGTTAAAAAATGAGGGATGAACCGAAATGTGAATTATTGACTGAAAACTGAAATAAATGATTGCATTTCTAGCTCTTAATGTTACTAACCACTAAAATTAAAACATTGTAATTGTATAAATTAATACCAATCTATTATAAAACCTATTGTAGGAGGATGAGTTATGATTAATGGGTTATATAACTAAGAATATTAATTATGATTATTAATATTACTTCAAATTTTGCGGGGTGCCACTCCTTTTAACAGGAGAAATATGTCTAAGTTTTTAGACTAAACTCATCAATGTGAAAGCAGGGAAAACTGAATTCTAACAGCAAATCTACACCATAATCACAGCTTTAATGAATCAGAGGAATCAATGATTATGTTTAACCTTTTATTCAAAAGTCAACAATTAACACAGTCAAAATATCAATTGAAATGGGATAATTAAATTATGATAAAATGCATTTCTAGGCTAATAAAAGTGAGGATTATATGTAATAAAATGAAATCACTATTCTAGGAGAATGCTAGTCTACTAAATATTGAATAAAAATGCAGGATACATATTCGAATAATAAGATCATAAAATCAAAGAATAAAATCATAAATAGAGCTCATAACAAAGAGAGGAAGACAGACAGGGGAGACAAACAAACATGAATGAGATGAACTGTGTGTGGAACATGTTGTGAGTGTGTGTAAGTTTGTAGTTACGGAAGTATGGATGTGATTTATTGTAGATGAAGTTGCTGATGAAAGTTCATTCTGGTACCTTGAAGATGATGTCAGGGTTGGACCTGGAGGTGCTGTTTGAAGCAATGCAGCAGGACGTGCCACCGTTGAGTTCTGTTGCGTTTCAATAGAGTATAGCTCCTTCAGCCGTTCCAGGCGGTTCTGGCCTTCGCAGCTGGGTTAGAGAATGGCTCGTGGCTTACCACAGTGGGTCGCAGGCCGGGCTTCTTTCGGCTGTTACGCACGTCACTAGATGCTGGATTCGTCCGAACCAAGCAGCTGTTGATTCCAAAAATCTAACTGTTTCAACTAAAAATAAAATGAAATAAATGAAAAGATGGGGAAGGGAAACGCGTTGAGTATGAAACGCCAGCGTCCCAAAACTGAAGTTTCGGGCAGCGCGTCTTTTTTTTAAAAGAATTTGGAGACGCCTTTTTTGAGGAGGTGTCTTGGTTGATCATTCTGACATCATATCGGTGATTGGTCACCGTCTCTGCTTTCAGCTTGTGGGTGTGTCTCAAGTGTGGGTGTGTAGTGGAATGACATAGACAACAGAGGGAGTTCCTAAACATAAAATAATGCCTAATAATTAAATCCACATATTTCAAAACATCTTTTCAACATCATATCTTAATATATCATCTATAATGAAAGAGTTTGATACCAAACACGACTGGAAAATAGCCTAGGATCACTTTAGGAACCGGTTAATGAATTTTACTTGTAATTACTCATAAACATAAATGTCAAAAATCATGTTATGCCTCTTCTTAACTATATGGTTGCAGTAAATACCTCAAACTAACTTTTGTGATGTTTTCTGGTATTTTTAAGCACTTTTTAAATGATGAAACATTTAAAATAGCATTCTGTGGGTATTAAATTATCTGAAAAGAGGACAGACGACATTTGCAATTTCAATTTCTGTAGAAATCATTCCAATAATGTTTTCATTTGTAACTTTTCAAACATAATACAATTTCTTTGTTCTCCCTTCTTCACTGGGACACCTCTCAGAGAAGGGGGCTGGAAAGTGTCCTTCTGTGACATCTCACCACAGGGAGTCAAAGGGTCATTGGGACAGTTCTTTGATCTTACAGCATCCCAAAAGTATCTGTTTGTAAAGGGGGGAGAAGAGGGATGTTCTTCCCCCGTGGGGAGTCTTAAAAAGAGTTTGTGATAAAGAAACCCCCTTCCTGCTAGGAAGGGGGTCTTTACGCTTGATGTGGTTTGGTTCCCTACACTATACCAAAATCTACTAAACTGGACCCTAGAGTACCACTGAACTACAGAGGCATCAGTCTTATCAGTACTGTGTATAAATTATACTCAGGAATTTTTAACAATAGACTCACTGAATATCTGGAAACACATAACATCCTAGCTGATGAGCAGAATGACTTTAGAAAAGGTAGGACCTGCATTGATCATATTTGTTTTATCATCTGTACTGAGGGCCAGGCTGCAAGAGGGAAGACTAACATTTTCCTGCTTTGTTGATTTCCAGAAGGCTTTTGACTGGGTCAACAGGGATCTTTAATTTATAAATTACTGGGTTATGGCATTACCGGCAAATTATATGATGTTGTCAAATCACTCTGTAAAGCCCCAGTTGCATGTGTACAGATCAATGGTTTAAAAACTGCTTGGCTCCCCACCCCGTTTGGTGTAAAACAAGGAGATGTGTTGTCGTTGTTTTCCCTTTATATAAATGATCTGGTAAATTAAATTAAGGAAGCCAATCTGGGTATTTGTGATGATAACTTTAATTTAAAGGTATAGAGGATGATTTTCCCGAAGTTTAGAAAAGAAACGCCATCTGCACATGCACAGCACTCTACCTGCTCAAGAACTAACGCCTATGTGTGCAAGGGAGCGTGCACGAGCCCCGTTTTCCTCGTGCACAGCTCTGTTTACAAGTTGGAGTCGTTATCTGTCATACAAGCTTACCTTACAAAAGAAGATTTGCACTTTTCCCACTATGTCAGACTAGCCACCGGTAAGGGAAAATCCATTTTCAAAGGACCCGATGCGCACCCGGCACGAGTACGTACGACGGCCTTACGTAAACATATAATCAGAATGATTGACATTTAGGAGGACCAAGAGTTAAGATGATCCACCCCGGAAGTTGAAGCCAAACAAACATCGTCCACAATACCTTTAGGTATTGTATTATGTGCTGATGATAATATTTTTGTCAGAGACGGAAGCAAATTTACAAAATATGTTAAATATTTTAATTTCATGGTGTAAAAAATGGAGACTGACTCTAAATAAACATAAAACGCAGATCATGCATTTTAGGAAAAACCATGAATTGAGAAATAATTATAATTTCATGTATGGCCTGTCTTAGTTTATACAAGTTCATACAAGTACCTAGGGAAGCTAGCCTTGAAGCTAGAGGACAGAGGAACGCTAGCCTGGAAGCTAGGGGACACAGGAACGCTAGCCTGGAAATTAGTATACTCAGGAAATCTAGTCTTGAAGCTCGTAGACTCAGGTACACTAGCCTGGAAACTAGTAGACTCAGGAACGCTAGCCTGGAAACTAGTAGACTCAGGAACGCTAGCCTGGAAACTAGTAGTCTCAGGAACGCTAGGCTGAAGGGTAGAAGGCTTAGAAAATCTAGCCTGGAAGCTAGGAGACTGACTGGGAACTGGACTGTAACTGAAGGCTGGATACTGGACTCCAACTGAGTGTTGTGTGCTGAGAAGGGGCTTAGCTTTTGACGGTGTATGGGTTCTGGTGAAGAGGGGGATCTGGGGGCTGAGGTCGTCTCTGGAGGTGGAGTACAGGGAGAACCTAGTAACCTCCTGATCTGCTTTTTTGCGTTCTCCAATGTCTCCACCACGACGGGTACTCTCTCCAGAGCAGGCCGGAGAAGAATGGCTACACAAACTGCCATCAGAATGTCCACTCTCTCCTGGGGATAGATGGTCTCTTTCAGTCTGGAGAGAAGCAAGAAGCTCCTCCAACTTGCTGCAAAAAGGAAAATCCTGCATCTAGGGTCCCTCTGAGTCTGCTGGTGGCAGGGACATTCTGTCATGTGCAGGTGTAGGCGCTGACCCAAATGCAGGGATGGAGGCGAAGCTCAGGTGCATTATACCAATATTTATTGTTCTTTTAAACATGATCAGGCAAGCAGGAATTCGGCACACAGGTGGTCAGTCCAGGGAGGTAGAAGTATTCCAACAACACAAATAAGGCAAAACCAAGAATACAGAGTGAGGGTAAACAAGAAGAATGTCCAAAGGCAAGGAAGAAACACTTGTTGTAGAATCCAGGAATTACTGGCATGAAACCGAGCCCAGCTACAAAGTGAGAAACGTAGTATGTCCCAGCACTGAACTGAGGCAAAGCCTCCCATTTAGTATACACAGAGCAGTTAATTGTAGCTGGTGACCAGCAGGAGAAAGCTGCTGGGAGGGAGGCCACGAGTTCCTGCCTGCCCTACAAAATAAAACCCCATCCTGACATAAACGGGTAATTGTGTGAATTGCATATAATGTAATAGTTGTTTGGAGTTCACGTATCAATAAAAACTCCTCCGGCCGTCACTGTCTGTAATTCCAAGGCACAGCACAGGATCATCCTACACTTCCTCATTTAGCAGGACTAAATGAAAGCTGTTAACTTCTTGAATAAGGCTACATTTTGAGTGAACTCATCCTTAAGTAACTTCCTAAGTTTATCATTTAAACAGTAGAAGTGACGCTGTCTATGATACAGCCGGAGAATAAGTGATCAGCGCTCTCTCTCCCCTGTCAGCCTATGGTCAGCGGCTCCGCTGCCACACACGCACACGCACATGCACACGCACAGAGACAGACAGACACACAGAGACAGACAGACAGACAGACAGACTGGAGTCGCATTCTGAACGCATTTTATACAAACCCTGCGTAAACAAACAGAGCAAGTCCCTATTTGGAACCGGTTCTCGGTGCCCAACCCTAGTTACAAATATATGAACAACTTAAAAGTGAAAAAAAAAGAGAAACAACTTTAAGGCTCCCCCCTTTACATCTCAATGAGTTCATTGGTCCATTTCAGTGTGAGACATGGGCTTGTGTCTCCTGTGTGATCTTTTTTTATTCTTGGTGCTAGGGAGGCTACTGCAGTTATGAGGCTTTTCTCAAGGCCTTGGCAGAGCCTATTTCTTTGTTTGGTTTTTATCAGAGTCATTACTGAGAATGAAGTCTCACACAAGTATGTGGGTGCAAAAAAGAAGAAATATCCAGCAGCTACATTTCCCAGCTCAGAGTGCTCTCGCCTCACACACACCCAAAACTCAGTCAGTGAGTAGTTGTGAAATGTGTTCTACAGCCCTCGATCTGAGGACACGCCCACTATTTCCTCCGTAAGGTGAGCAGGCAGTGAATCACAGCTGTTTTCTGACCCAGTCCAACTGCTCACATTTTTGGTTAAGGTCAGGGAAGTATTTCTTGAAGTTGTCAATAACGTTAGTCAGTGATCATTCACAAGTGTTTAGATTTAGTCTCTCAGTGTCTGCTCATTGGAGACAAAATCATCAAACAGAGGGAAACAGCTGAGTCACCTTTTGAACAACTTCTCTCCCACACTGCTGCTTTTTTTGTCAAAAAAAAATTCAGTCAGTTGTCTCCAGAAAAACTCCATCGTATTCCCGGCATATGGTTGGTGTTTAGTCTGGAGATGCCGCTGGAGATCAGAGGGCTTAATGGCGCTGCTAGCAAGCAGCTCGCCACATAAAAAGCACTGGGCTAACGGAGGGTCCTGTGAAGTGCAGGTGAAGCCCATCCCAACGTACTCTGCACGGAACTGTCTGGATTTCTGTGATTCAGTTTTTTCTTCTGCATCTTTAGCCGAAGGATGGTTTATGTTGTGATCACCATCATTATCATTATGATTTTTATCATTATCATTTGTAACAGAAAATACAGATTTTAAAATCCACATATTTTTCACGCTTTTATTTGTATCTTTTCCACTCTCACTCTCTCACATACCCCCTGCAGTACCGTTGTGTACCCCTAGAGGTATGCATATGCCCATTTGAGAAACTGAATAAATGACATGAAGATTTTAGTCGACTAAATCTGTTACAGATATAGTCGACTTAACATAAGCATGAGATTTTATTTGTTTTTTTAAATAATCAGGTACTGTTGATCAACCTGATATATGATGGTATTAATGTTTGTAAACAGACAGATTAGATGTCATCAATACCTTAGACCACATGATTACATGAGTTC
The DNA here is from genome assembly GCF_900634775.1 of Gouania willdenowi. NCBI lineage: Eukaryota > Metazoa > Chordata > Actinopteri > Blenniiformes > Gobiesocidae > Gouania > Gouania willdenowi. The sequence continues at coordinate 45,433 of NW_021145249.1, read as the reverse complement.
TGATTGGATTTCAGCCTAAGTGACCAAATAGTGTGTGTGTGTGTGTATATACATATATATATATATATATATATATATGTATATATGTATATGTATATGTATATATGTATATGTATATGTATATATGTATATGTATATGTATATATATATATATGTATGTATATATATATATGTGTGTATATGTATATGTATATATGTGTGTATGTATATATATACGTATATATATATATATATATGTGTATATGTATATGTATATGTGTGTATATGTATATGTATATATGTGTGTATGTATATATATGTATATATATGTGTGTATGTATATATATATGTATATATATGTGTGTATGTATATATATGTATATATGTGTGTGTATGTATATATATGTATATATGTGTGTGTATGTATATATATGTATATATGTGTGTGTATGTA
>NW_021145249.1:0-40000 GCF_900634775.1 Gouania willdenowi | reverse complement strand
AGTACCGCCGAAATGAGGTGCTGCAGGTGGGTTAAAACGGAAGGTAATTCGTTGCTTGGCCAACTGCTCCTTCAGTTGTGGTGCCATCTCAGCGAGGGCATCCTGCAATTCTCGATTTCCACCGACGAAGTTTGTGCCATTGTCACAAAGGAGCTCAAATGGTGTGCCACGACGTGAAACGAAGCGTCGCAATGACATCAAGAAGGCATCCGATTCCAGACCTTCGAGAATGTCAAGATGTACACAGCGCGTAGTCATGCACTTGTACAGGATTCCCCACCTCTTCTCATTTCGGCGCCCTATCTTAATGTGGAATGGCCCGAAGCAGTCCACTCCTGTAGAGTAGAAAGGGGGCTTGTAGAGGCGTAAACGAGAGGATGGGAGGTCAGCCATTTTGGGCACAATAGGTTTAGCTCGCCACAGCTGACAATCTCTGCAAGAATGTTGATGCTTGCGGATCGCTTCCCTTCCTCGCAGAATCCAGAACTTACGTCGTAACTCAGCCAGGACTCGCTCTGGTCCAGGGTGTAGAAGAACACAGTCATAGTCTTGAATGAGCAGTTTTGTAAGGGAGTGATGCGGATCCAGGACGACTGGATGAATCGCATCAATCTCCAGGTTTTCGGCTCTGCGAAGTCGACCGCCAACCCGGAGAAGACCTGTAACTTCATCATACTCCGGAGACAGAGAACCTAAGCGACTGTCCAATGGAAGTGGCCGGTTGGACTGGAGGGCCTTGATCTCATCAGGGAATGAGCTTAGCTGAGCCTTGATGAGAAGTGCTGTCTCAGCGGCAAGGTAATCAGATGCTTCACAGGGGGGATTTGTAGTTTGCGGGTCGGCCGCCCCGTGAAGGGACCTGGCTGTGACTTCTATGAGTTCTCGCCATGAAGTAAAATCTTCGACGGCAGGGAGCTGGGCTTCAGGGAGAATAATCACATTACCGACCATAACTGACTTCTTTAGCTCAACTTCATCGGACTCAGGATTAACAGAAGGCATGGTGGGCCAATAGTCCTCTAGTAAGTGAAGAAATCCTGGACCTTGATGCCATCGATGCGGATTTGCCAGCTCAGGTAGGGTCAAACCTCGAGTGATATCATCTGCCGGGTTGGCTGCAGAGCTCACATATCTCCAGCTATCAGGCTCAGTCAGGTTCTGGATCTCTGCGACTCGAGTGCCCACAAAGACCTTGTACCTGCAAGATTCAGACTTGATCCAGTAAAGTACTGTGGTGGAGTCGGACCAGAGGATGATCCGTTGGATGGGTACAGTGAGCTCAGTCTGGAGAACATCTGCGAGCTGAGCACCTGTTAGAGCAGCGCTCAACTCAAGGCGAGGCATTGACAACTGCTTCTTGGGTGCTACTCGTGACCTGGCAAGCACAAAGGAGATGTGAACTTGTTGCTGGTCATCTAAGGTCCGCATGTAGGCAACAGAGCCATATGCTCGCTCTGACGCATCGCAAAAGACGTGGAGCTCCCTAGTTACTGTGGAGTTGTCCATATGCGGCGGAGCATAGGCTCGGGGGAACTCTAAGTGAATGAGGTGAGGAACCTCCTCTTCCCAAACGCGCCATCTATCGAGTAGAGCTTGAGGTTGAACTGGATCATCCCATCCGATCTCCTCCTTCCACAGGTCTTGGATGAGGACTTTGGCCCTGGTAGTGAATGGAACAATATACCCGAGGGGGTCGTACTGACAGGCAAGTACTCGGTAGAGGTTCCTCAACGTGGGCACTGATGCCTCTAAAGGGCGATGTTTGTACCCCAATGAATCATTAAGGCAGTTCCAACGTAGGCCTAGAGTAGGTTCCTGAAGGTCACTACTGCTCTTGGACAGCCACATCTCGCTGCTTTCAGAACGGGCCTCAGGTGGAAGATGTTCAACTACCATGGGCACATTGCTTGCCCGTTGTCGGACCTCAAAACCTCCAGTCTGTAGATGCTGTCGGAGATCATCAACCAGATTCTTGGCCTCGTCAGCAGAGGATGTACTGTGCAGACAGTTGTCCACGTAGAAGGACCGTTCGACTGTCTCTGCTAAATCGGGCCTGCACTCTGAGCCATTTTGAATGTGCCGCTGGAGGGCGTAGATGGCACAGCAGGGACTACATGTTGTCCCAAATGGAAGAACCTGCCACTCATAAGTACTAGGCTGCTGCCCCTTTTCCATATTCCTCCAAATGAAGCGAAGCACTGGTTTGTCAGTGGGTAGCAGGCGGATCTGATGGAACATGCCCTTTATATCTCCACTCACTGCCACAGCATGTTGGCGGAACCTGATGAGGACACCAAGCAGAGTTGGTCCAAGTGCAGGTCCAGGGAGAAGAAGTTCGTTTAAGGACTGACCTTGGTGCTGAAAGGAACAGTTGAAGACAATCCTGTCTTTGCCATTATGGTTCACCATATGGTGGGGAATGTACCACGACTCTGCAGTCTGATCGGCTTCTTCTGGAGGTACCTTTGCCACATAACCAGCTTTCTCCAGTTTCCGTATCTCGTTGCAGTAAATTTCTGCTCTCCTCGCTGGGTCCTTGGCAAGCCTGCCCTCTATGCAATGAAGACAGGGTAGCACGGCGTCCTTTGTCCCTTGAATCAGTGTAACATTAACTTGCCTCAGCAAGGGGGTATCTTGTTGCTGTACACCATCAACCTTGACTCTGGTGGTGGATGTTTGGAGCATGGCCATCGCTTTCTGATCCTGCTTGGAGCGGGTGACTGCTTTCTCGCTACTATAAGGGAATACGTCAACTTGCCAGAGGTGCCCAACATTCATGAAGAGCTTGGTAGCAGGAGAAACAGTGGAGATGCGGAAACATTGTGAGGTTGATGTAGGCTGGACTAGGCTGTTAGGACCCTGGAGTGACCAACCTAGTTGGGTACAGACACCAATAGGACCACCTGGTGGACCTGCACGGACTGGCTGAATGGGGACTAGGAGGTGTGGCATATCTGAACCTATCAGGAGTAGTGGGTGAATGCGGTCAATCGGCTGTAGGGGCAAACCGCTGAGGTGCTTGTACCTTTGCTGTAGTGCAGCTACTGGGTAAGAGTGTTCGGCAAGGTTCAGACCTTCGGCAGTGAAGGCCTGGTGGATCCGGTACTTCTTGGAGGGCATGCACGTTGGAGAAAGGTCAAAGGAGACAGAACTGCCCTGGCGCTTTCCAACATTCTGATGGATTGTCTGTAAGTAAAGTGTCTCTGGTTGTTCACAAAGGTTTAGTTGCCGCACTGCTTGAGGGAGAATGATACTTCTTTCTGAGCCGTCGTCTAGGACAGCATAGGTCTCTAAAGCTCGGTCACCATTCCTTAGGATAACTTTGACAACCTTTAACATCACATGTTGTGATCGGTTGGGTCGATCGAGATAGATCCTTGCAGTTGGTGTGGTTATCATATTGACGTTGGTTTGGATCTGCTGGATGGAGTCATGCAGAATGGTCAGGTGCAGTTCTTTGCATGTTTTGCAGGGGCGCTTCAAGTTACAGTCTTGTGCAGCATGATTACGACCACACTTGAAGCACCGGTTTCCATCTCTGATCCATTTCATGATTTCACTGGTGGGCAGCTTCTTGAAGTTCTCACAGTTACTTAAGAAGTGGTCTTTGTTCTCACAGTGAGGACAATATGGCTTCGACTTGAAGGTGGCTTTCGAACGAGCAATTTCTGATACACTAGGGGGCTCTCCAGCATTAAAAAAGATAGTTGTGGTCTTCTCCTTATGGTGGGGGATAATGTCCTTCTTGACCGGTTTAGTTGTCTCGTGCTGGTAGAGTGCTGCAGCTCGACTGGAGAGACGCTTAGCTTGTGACTTCATCTGAAGCCAGGCTGCCAGGTCTGGCAATGTGTAGGTCATATCGAACCCTGTTCGAAGGATTCCACGGTTCAGACAATACTCGATAAAACTGTCTCTGAAGGATGGGGGCATTTTACTCAAAAGGCGATCCACGTGAGATCCACACCTCAACTCAAAACCATTTGGTCCTTCAAGTGTCCCAAGCATGCCCACAAGACACTGGATGGAGAGGGCAAATGAGTCAAAAGCCTCAGAGTCACTGAACTTGATAGCAGGCGAGTTGAGTATAGCACCTAGCTCTGACTGGACGAGCTGCCTTGGTTGGCCGTACTTATCTTGCAATGCCTGTAGTGCAGCAGTGTAGGGTTGTGTGTCGTACATATATGCCTTAGCTAGGTGTAAAGCACTGGGTAGCTTCAAGTGGCCAAGAAGCACTTGGTACTTATATTGTTCATTCAGGTGTCCATGACTGCCCATCAGATTATCCAGGGCCATCTTGAGAAGGGCAAAGTCACTCTCGCGGTCCCGTTCGAATACTGGCACTATTGGCTGGGGAATACCATTAGGAGAGGTGATCAGTGTCTCAAAACCTGGATGCCCCGGTGTGCATGAAGGCGGAACTGGGACCTTAAAATGCGCGGCAGGGTTCATGTGCTGGTATAGGGGAACAGCACTAGGCGTCAAACACGGTTCTACCGGGGGTCCTGCAGCAGAATGTCGAGTGCCTTGAATACCAGCAGTAATTACCGAGGCTTGGTGTGACGTTACAGGGGGCTCGATGTGAGCAGGCAGGGTGAGAGTTGGGTGCAATGATGCAGAGGGTGCAGCTGAAAGGGCCACCTGTGGTAGCGAGTGCATTGTAGGAGGAACGACAGTGCTTTGAACCCAAGAGTGTTGGATCACCGGTTGAGCTGATGAAGGCTGCTGGTTCTGTGATGTAGGAGGAGACTCGAAGAGAGGCAGCTGGAGTGAGTGTCCTACATGTGAAGACTTGGGCATGGTAGCTTTGTGCTCAGGTCTTTCGGTTCTACAGGGCTGTGAGCTTGATGGTAAAGAGAAACAGCTCTTTGGTGATGCAGCACCGCTATATGTCCCTTCTCTCTCTGTCTCTTGAAGCAGTGAGGTTACCAGCTTGGCTACCTGAAGCTCTTTCTCCTTCTTCTTGAGTTGTCTTTGCCTGTCGAGACGTTTGGCGATAGCTTCACGTGCCTCTTGTGCCTCCTGCTGTAGGCGTTGTGCTTCCCTGGCTTTAGTGTTTAGGCTTTGACACTCCAGGTCAGCATTACTGTCCTCCATAATCTGGCACTGTAACTCCTCGAGCTCCAGGCGGTGGATACCCTCCTGCAGTATGGCTTCCTGGACTGGTGACAGAGCATGTGGGGGGTGTACACCTGCAGATGACTGGTAGGAGCCCGGATGGGAACGTAGACCCACCTCAGAGATGGACCTTGTAGCCGAGCGCCGTGACATAACACTGATTTGAGTTGGGGCCCGTGACTCACTATGTTGGTGTCCTAACGAGTGTGACTTGTGTGCATGCTTGCTCCTCACAGATGTGGCCCTCGAATCGCTAGCCCGCAGGAAGGGAGGGGTTAGATCCTTTGGAGGTTCATCTGAGTGTTGAGGTTCATAGCCCACCATGAAGTCGCTTAGATGGCGGGGTAGATGTCGCTCTCTCTGGGAACGAACATGTCTCACTGTGGTGTTCTGGTATGCTGGCGTGTCATCATGCTCTGTTGGTTCCATAACGTCGTGGAGGGGCTCTATCCGGCTCGAAGGACCAATGTAAAAGAGGCTCGGGGCCTCTACAGGGTGCGCGGAATAGAGCTGGCGACACTATGGGAGTGTGACTCCGGTTAGAGAGTCACGGAGGCAGTTCTGGATTTATAAAGGCTTTAATTGGAAGAACGTGGTTCTGTAAACACAATGCAGCAGTATAAAGCATATCAGTAATTTAACACATATATGAATAAAGCTGCATAAGTATTAACACACACAAAGCATCATAAAAGCACTTAACTCACAAGCAAACACTCATATAATGCAAATATAATGACCATGGGTGGCAATAATCAACATAAGCAATTAGCAAGAGAAAGAATAACATACTGTAAATCAGAAATTAACCCTCTTCAATGTAAGCTAACAGCAATGTAAGGAAAGTATAGCTAGCATAACCAGGATGCATGAGTTAGCAACTATCACAAAGCAGCTAACATGTAAACTCAAATATCCTCCAAGATGCATTGTCATGAGTTATAACATGAATCAGCCATTACTTACATTTCTCATGTACACACATCTTCCATGGAACAGGAGAGAAACACACACATGCAGCACTGCAGCTGGTCAACATGCAACACACTCTGCTCATGCATGCAGCAGGAAGAACTCTGCCAAAATACATCCCCCTTAAAGGGCTAGTAACAACATAACTGAAAGTGAAACTAAACACTTATATAACAGGGCTTTCCTACAACATGTATGTGTATATGTATATATGTATGTATATATGTGTATATGTGTATGTATATGTATGTATATATATGTATGTATATCTGTATGTATGTTTATATGTATGTTTATGTATATATATGTATGTATATGTATATATGTATGTGTATGTATATGTATATATATGTATGTATATGTATATATGTATGTGTATGTATATATATGTATGTGTATGTATATATATGTATGTGTATATATATGTATATGTGTGTATGTATATGTATATGTATATGTGTGTATGTATATGTATATGTGTATATGTATATGTGTATATGTATATGTATGTGTATATGTGTGTATATATATATATATATATATATATATGTATATGTATGTGTATATATGTGTATATGTGTATATGTATATATGTGTATATGTATATATATGTATACAGTATGTGTATATGTATATGTGTGTAATAGTGGTTAGTTTGTATTAATCAGTGAAGATATAAATATACGTTGATATAGTTTTTGTTAACATGTATTTTTCATAATTTTGTCGTAGTTTAGTTAATGTCACTTGAAAAACTTTAATCAACACAAACTATGATAAAAATGTTTAATCGACGAAATGAACAGTGGAAAGTGCAAACCTCCACCAAGTTCTGAACCTCCTCTTCACAGATATTATCAGTTATCAATCAATGTTATCAGTTATCAATGGTACCATGATCATTCACACTTTAAAGGCTTGGAAACACATTTTTATCCCATTAATAAACATCTAGTTGGTCACAATGTATGGACACACACTTTAAAAAAAGAAAATAAATTAATGAAATAAACAATCTGGATCTGATCTGGATGAAACTCAGTGGGATCATTGAGTAACCAACCCAATATAACTGAGTCACATTTTGTACAGATCCATCAATTACAAATCTAGATATGAATTTATATGATGATGAGAGATAGATATTTTTTATCTTTGAAACTGATCCAGAATCAGTTTATTGATCAGGAGTTCCTCCAACAACTGAAATCTTTCCTCCTTAGTGGACGTAATAAAGCAGATGAAGTGTACGGCAGAGGTTTGAATCCTGTCAATAATGTGATGATTATTATTATTATTAATATTATGTGAATGTCTTTCTCCCACAGACTGAGTTTCTGTGGTCTCTCAGAGAGAATCTGTGCAGCTCTGTCCTCAGTCCTCAGCTCTCAGTCCTCCAGTGTGAAACATCTGGACCTGAGTAACAATGATCTGCAGGATTCAGGAGTGAAGCTGCTGTGTGAAGGACTGAAGAGTCCTCACTGTAAACTGGACTCTCTCAGGTCAGTGGATCACATGTTCCATCAACATTGTCCTGTTCCTCGTCTCCTCACTTGTTTCCTGAGTTGTGGATGTTTTTCTGAATCCAGTCTGTCAGGTTGTGTCATCACAGAGGTGGGCGGGGCTTCTCTGGCAGCAGCTTTGAGCTCCAACTCCTCCAGTGTGAGAGAGCTGGACCTGAGCTACAACCATCCAGGAGACTCAGCAGTGAAGCTGCTCTCTCAGAGACTGAACACTCTGAGGTGAGACACATCACAGCAGCTCATCACATGTTCACATCAATCCCCATCACATGTGTGACAGAGAGCTGTATCAGAGGAATGTGATGAAGGTGTGAGAGGTGGGACACTAAAGGATGAGGATGGGGTCAGGTTAGAGGGATGAAGGACATAGATAAGAAGGTAGTGAGGAGTGAGGAGAGGCTGATGGAGAACTATGAGGAACTGATGAAGGAATGGGAGAGAAGATCAGAGGAGGTTGAACCAATCAGTGAGGATAAAGAGAGGAACACTTTGAAGGAGATGAAGAAGGTGAAGCTGTTGAAGACAAACCAGTAGAAACATGGAGAGCTTGATGGAGATGGCATCAGGTTTCTGAGCAGCACTTTGGACTCTTTAGGTGTGTAAATCACTGCCTGTGTTTGCTCCTGCAGGGCGGACCATGGAGGAGAGCAGAGGATCAAAGCTGGTGTGAGGAAGTGTAAGTGTGTGTGTGTGTTCATTCAAAGTGTCCTCATGAAGCTCTGAGTGAATGAACATGTCAGTGATACAGAGAGAATGAAGCATCACATGATCAACTGTTGTTTCTTTGTGTCTCATCAGATTTCTGTCACATTCACCTCGACACAAACTCCATCAACAGAAAACTCAGACTGTCTGACAACAACAGGATGGTGACACGTGTGAAGGAGGAGGAGCTTTATCCTGATCATCAGGACAGATTTGATACCTGGAAAGAGGTTCTGTGTAGTACTGGTCTGACTGGTCGCTGTTACTGGGAGGTGGAGAGGAATGGAGATGTTTCTATAGCAGTGAGTTACAGAGGAATCAGAAGGAAAGGAAACAGTGTGGATTGTTTGTTTGGAACTAATAATCAGTCTTGGAGACTGAGATGTTACAAAGGTTTTTACTCCATCAGACACAATAACATATTCACACGTACCTCCTGTCCCTGTGGTTCCTCTGGTAGAGTAGGAGTGTATGTGGACTGTCCTGATGGACGTCTGTCCTTCTATGAAGTCTCCTCCGACTCTCTGACACTCATCCACACCGTCTGTACCTCCTTCACTGACACTCTGTATCCTGGGTTTGGGTTTTGGTCAATTGGTTCCTCAATGTCTCTGAGTCCTCTGTGAGACAGACAGACAGACAGACAGACATGTATTTGAGTCCTCTGAGAGACAGACAGAAGGACAGATGTGTCTCTGAGTCCTCTTGGTCTAAAACTCTTCTCATTTATTGCTGGTGGCTGGTATGTTTTCATTGAATGTGTGTAATTGTCAGTGATGTTTGATTAGTGATGAACTCAGATACCAAACAGCTGCATCACAGCTGCCTTTTAAAGCTTCTACCAACAGGTCTACTGTAGATATGAGCAGATCTATGATTAGAGCATCTTTGTCTCTTTATTGTTGGACTTAGATGAGTTGAATTGTGTGAGTCTATTGCACTGTGGGATCAGCAGTAAGATGCAGAACTAAAGGAAGTCCTACATGAAGATCCTTCCTTATTTTCTAATTCTAGACCAATATCTATTCTACCATGTTTCTCCAAAGTAGTTGAAAAACTAGTTTATAATGTCTTGGCTAAATTGTGTCATGAAAATCATGTGTTCAATGAGAAATGGAACAGTTGATTTCTATAATAAATGGTTTTATTTCTGAGTTGATGAATGTATTGATTAGAACATTGAACAGAGGATGATTCTCAGGTGAAAAACCTTAAATTGTAACAGAAAAACAAATACATTTCAGAACTTAAACATTTGAGTTCAACATTATTTTCTCACAAACCTTATAGTTACTTTAATTTAAGCTTCAAGACTAAACAACATTTAAATAGAAGGAGAAGCAAATCAACCATCTTCACTTATTGGAATTAATTCAATGTTTACATTCCTTAGACATAAAATTACAAATCTTCCCAACATTCAGTTGTAATTAACTGTTTTATTCAATTTTTAATAAACTTCAATAAATTAATTCTAATAAAGTTTAAATTATTAAATGTTCCCCCAAACTCAACGTGTCCAATGTAATTTAATTCAAATTTAGCGTTACCTAATGAACTCTACTATTTAACTTTGATGTTATTTAATTTATGAATCAGTTTGACTACTTAATTTAATTATTTAATAAAATTAGTTAAACGTTAAATCATTTAATCTTATTTGATAAATTAACAAAAAATAATATCTAAACATAATTTAATAGTTTAATGAGTTTACTGTTTAATGTTATTAGTTAAATGAACAATGTTGAATAATATTTAAACAATAGATAATGTAATGAGTTAAACTAAAGGATCATTGGTCCTCACCATGCTCCATCATATAAAACCAGTCCAATGACATCACTGCTCCCTGTGCTCCTACAGTAGGTCACTTACACTCTAACAATATTACACGATTAGTATAATAACCTGTATAATACAGTAATAGCCTATAATACTTATAGTATAAAGTATCGTTCACCGTTTAGTCTAGTATAATTTAATTTAAACATTGTTGGTCTATTTTAAACTTGTGTGTTTTCAATCTCACTGAGTGTTTCTAACTTACCTTTCCCTCTGCTATGATCATAATTATCTGAGTTTATACATGATATTTACAGCTCAGAGAAAGACAAAGCTTAAAACACTCAATCCATAAGTTACCATAATGTTTAAGATTGCTGTTTAGAAATCTCTAATATGCACTTTAAATTCATAGTAATATCACAAAAATAGCTTTCTACATTCTTTTTGTTACGTTAACTTTATCATGCTAGCTCGTACTCCCGAATCCATTCCTCATTTCTCTGCTGATACTCATCACTGTACAGTCAGATGTTCTAAAATTATATTTCATTCATTCATTTAATTTACTACAACAAAATAAATCAAGTTTAAAAGCATTTTATTTATTTATTTTTTATTTTAAAAGTATTTTTTTCTTATTCCACATCATTGGATGAAATGGCATTAATAAAACTGAACCTTGTGGTTAAGGCTGTGATGCTAACTTTATCCTGTAACGTTATCATATCCTAGTCCCATCTGTTATCTGCTAATGATGACTTAATCTACTAGTTTAGCGGAGGATAATCCACCAACATGCTTTAATGCACACGTTATTGAGTTTAAATACAGTAATAATAATAATATCCAATATGATTATTTAAACGTCTTACCATTCTTTTTTTTTTTTTTTTTTTTGATGTGATGCACTGTAGAACGTCTTACCGTTCTAAAGTGCATCACAGACTGTCTAATCTACTGTAGCTTCAATGTGCAACAATGATAAACTGATCACTTCAGGTACTAAATGTGAGGCTCCATGAGCCACCATTGCTGTAAATAAAACAACCATTGGAGTGAACAAAGTTGTCGCTTTCCCTCCTATCTCCTTTCCTATCCACTGTTCCTTCACCCCCAGAAGTGTTTAAGTGGTGGCCATGATAAAGAGCGTCTGAGTTCTCTTTAAGCTTGGGAAAAGAGGCTCAATGCTTCCTTTATAACCTCCTTTAACCTAGGAAACACTGACACATCCTCTACCAAAAGAGATAAGATAATGCTGATCCACAATTCCTTGCAGCGACAACATTTAAAGGGACACGCACACCAGAGCGCTGACAAGTAACATAGATCATGTAAGTTATCAATGCAATAATATGAACAACTTTAAATAAATAATCAAAAACCCATATATTATATGTAGACATATTATCAGATTATAACTGACATAAAACAGACACTCTGTGGTTCTAGAAAAAGGATCAGAGACATTTTTATCCACATGATGTTTTATTCAACATAATTCATATTAGTGAGTAGAAGGTGAGTGTGATCAACTGTTCTCTATGTGACGTTCTTTTAGTTTACCTTTAGTTCCTCGTAGCCATGGTAACCTCTTTTCCTTTGATTTACATTCAAACCTGTGATTTATGAGATTATATCAGTGGAAAGTGTTAGAAATGAGCTTTTAGTCCATTTTAGGAAATGTGTAGTTTTTTCACCACGACAGACGTCACTAACCTTCACCACCGTCAGATTATTACGTCACCTCGTGGAAGTGTGTCTAATTGTCAAAACAAACGTGATGGCCTTTTCCTAACACCTTTCCTTAACCCTGTTACATCATCTATGAGGGTTAAGGAAAAGTGGATAGGAAAGGAGATAGGAGGGACTATTAGGACACACCTCTCTCTATACGGCTCTGATCGTCTCCAGGCAGCCATTAGCAGGAAGCTGCTGCACTGAGGAAACCATTTCCCCTGAAAATTATCATTTTTATCTTGTATATGACATGATAATGCAAATATAAAAACACATTGTGCTCAAAATAATTGATTGTGTATTCAAAAAATATTTATTTAAAAAAATAAAAATACAAGTGGATTGTACCACTTCTGTTCAATCTCTGTACAGCTGAACACTGGGAGAACAGATGTAATCCTCAGCTGGGAGTAGTGGGCCGTCTGGTACGGTAGAGCTGCCACGTGGCTGCACAAGGCTGTACCTGCCACACAGGTGTACTGGTATCTCTGAATCTTCAGTGGTTTGAATCCCTGAGCACAATCTGTGAACAATAGCACATGTTAGTTAGAGAACAACATGTATTGGCTGTAAGTGTAATAATAGAAAGACAACATTAAATTAGTGACATTATGTTAGTAAACTTCTAAACTGTGCAAAGTGAAACAGGAAAAAGTTTTATAAAAACTATTTATTTATAGTTAATCATGTAAAATATATATGTGTAATCTCACTTTACTTATTTCATAGAAAAACACAAAATAAACATTTAATTGAAATGATGAAAACCCAGAACACAATCTAGTTTATGTGAGAACCATTAATTTTACATTATTTCTAAATATGAAACCTCGGTACCTTAGGACAGTGGTTCACTAACTTTATGTACCCATGGTACACCAAAGGACATGTACAAATATTAAGGTACATCTATTGTATAACACGTGTTATCACTCATATCATGTATAATATTTATCATTGTGCATAATTATTATTAATATCAAATAAAATGTGACAAAGACAACTATGTTACTCATGAAATATTTATTAACAAAATATTTTGTGAAGTTATATATTGCAATAATTAGCGACCTAGAAAATCTGGTTAATTTTTCCCAAATTCTGTGTTTTCCACATTGATTTTTATTTCGTTTTTTATAAATATTAATATTTTTTTCATAAAACTTCCTGTGAGGAAACTAAATAACTAAATAAACTAAATAAATCCTAATAAATAAAAATGATACAATAATTGAATGATAGTCTTTATCTGTTATTAGCAGCAATGACATGAGTCACAGAAAGTTGATTTGACAACAGAAACGTGTTTGTTAGCATTAAGTGAACCTGTAGGATGACTTTCTCTTCCACTCACACAGTGAAGCTTCTGGCTTTTCCTCATGGACCTGTAGCACTCAGCCCTGACTGTGACCTCTCCTGCCTCCTTGTTTCAGACTGAGATTAACATTAGGGTTAGGATAATACATCACACACTAACCTAGCATGTATCAGAGTCGCTTTGGTCAACTGTTAACTTACCTTCATAGTTGTTCATATAACTGGACACGTACAATTTCAACCCTTTGAGTTTCATCATCATCTTTATTAGCAGACATAGGAGTCCATAAAAAACATGAACAAATACATAAAACTAGGATTAAAAACAGTATAAAAATATCAGAACAATCACAGACAAGTAAGATATCACCTATTTCTAAAAGACACCCATACCAGTGCATCCACAAGGATGACTGGTATTTTACAGCACTATGAGGGTGATTAGTCAACAGCATTATAATGGTGTTCTGAGAGTCCTCTAGCCTGCGTATACATTTATAGTTAGCAGTCTCAGCTAAGCTAGTTGGCAGAGACTAAGCTAGTTAGCAGAAACTAAGCTAGTTAACAGAGGCTGAGCTAGTTAGCGGAGGCTAAACTAGTTAGCAGAGACTAAGCTAGTGAGCAGAGACTAAGCTAGTTAGCAGAGATTAAGCTAGTTAGCAGAAGCTAAGCTAGTTAACAGAGGCTAAGGTATTTACCAAAGATTAAGCTCGTTAGCAGAAACTAAGCTAGTTAGCAGAGACTAAGCTAGTTAGCAGAGGCTAAACTAGTTAGCAGAGATTAAGCTAGTTAGCGGAGGCTAAGATAGTTAGCAGAAACTAAGCTAGTTAGCAGAGTTTAGGCTTGTTAGCAGAGACTAAGCTAGTTAACAGAGATTAAGCTAGTTAGCAGAAGTGAAGCTAGTTGGCAGAGGCTAAGCTAATTAACAGAAGCTAAACTAGTTAGCAGAGACTAAGCTAGTTAACAGAAGCTAAGCTAGTTAGCAGAGGCTAAGCTACTTACCAGAGATTAAAATAGTTAGCGGGAGGCTAAGCTATTTAGCATAAATTAAGATAGTTAGCAGAGGCTAAGCTAGTTAGCAAAAACTAAGCTAGTTAGCAGAGGCTAAGATAGTTAGCAGAGGGTAAGCTAGTTAGCAGAGATTCGGCTAGTTAGCAGAAAGTTAGCTAGTTAGCAGAGGCTAAGCTATTTAGCAGAGGCTAAGCTAATTAGCAGAGATGAAGTTAGTTAACAGAGGCTAAGCTATTTAGTAGAAGCTAAGCTAGTTAGCAGAAACTAAGCTAGTTAGCAGATCTTAAGCTAGTTAGCAGAGACAAAGCTAGTTAACAGAGGCTAAGCTAGTTAGCAGATGCTAAGCTAGTTAGCTGAGGCTAAGCTATTTAACAGAGGCTAAGCTAGTTAGCAGAGATTAAGCTAGTTAACAGAGGCTAAGATAGTTAGCAGAAACTAAGCTAGTTAGCAGAGCTTAACCTAGTTAGAAGAGACTAAGCTAGTTAACAGAGATTAAGCTAGTTAGCAGAGTCTAAGCTATTTAACAGAGGCTATGCTAATTAGCAGAAACTAAGCTATTTAGCAGAAACTAAGCTATTTAGCAGAAACTAAGCTATTTAGCAGAAACTAAGCTAGTTAGCAGAGGCTAATATATTTAACAGAGGCTCTACAGTAATTAGTTCACCACCTGCTAAACACTAAACTTTTACAGCACATTTTTCAAAAGCTAATTTTTATGTTTATAGTAATTTTATATTTTTTTAAGCCCCTGAAGTACAAAAGCACAAATGTTCTTACTGTAAATGACTGCACACCTGATTCAGTCTTGTTGTAATATATTACAGCTTATATAATAATTTAGAACCATCAAAGTGTAAAGATCTTATTTAGTAATAAAATAGTGATTAAACAAACAAAAATCATGTAAAGTTGAAAGATCAGATGTATTTGATGTAAAGCTCTTTGTTGTTAGTATTTAGTAGTTCAGTGTGCTCACAATGACAATGTGTGTTTCTAAAGTGTGTTTATTTGTTAGTGTTGTGGTTGAATGAGCTTCTTTTGAGACGTGTATCAAGTGTTTTGTTGGTGAGAAACACTTTAGTGCATGACATTAACTGTTGAGCTGAGATGACTGATGGATATACAGGCTGTGTTTAAAGTTTGGAACACGTGACTTCAGTTTCAACCAATGCTTGTTAGCAATAAAAAAAAACTGTCACAATTTCAGTGGAAGAACGGAACGTTCCATTCCTTCTATTTCTTTTCATTTGTTCTGTTTTCTTTGGGTCGTACCAAGTGTTCCTCTGTTTCTGTAACTTTACGTTTACTAACGTCTGTTAGCTAAACTCACTAAACACTCAGATATTTGTTTTACAGGAAAACATACACAGAAATGTGATATGATCCCAAACATGTTTTAGTCCGTATCATGTGTGATCCTGCTGTGTGATGGTATTGTATTTTGTTGTGTGCTGTGTTTTTAGTGTATTTTGTATTGGTCTTATTTCTGCAGTGCATTTTTAGGTTATGAACCTTGCCAGTCACATGCTGTCATTTGATCAACCCCATCACATGACTATGTCCAACCCCTGAAGCTAATCAACACACCTGAGGTTAATCAGCACCTGTGGCTGGAGCACAATAAAAGGGGCAGACAGGAGAAGGAGCAGGCAGAGGAAAAATGACACAGACAGTAGAAGGAGCAGCAGGGAAGCTGTGGGTCATCACCAGGTTCCCAGGGCACAGGACGGCACACGCACCGGGGACCACAAGCACGCCGGGATCACAAGTGTTGCAAGGCGATATACACGCAGGGGCAGAGGAGGACTCTGCCTTCCGTGTGAGTACCCTATGGGACCGTAGTAACACTTGTTGGACAAAGTCAGATCGGGGATATTGTTGTGGGACGTTTGACTGCCGATAGCTGTTCTGTGTAGGTGTCCCAGCGTGTGGAGGACTGGAGCCAGCGGGAAGTATCGAGACTGATTGGAGTGTTAAGAGCCACATACACGCAGAGGCAGAGGGGAACTCTGCCTTGCCCTGTAAGTGACGTGGCAACACCCCTCCTTCGGACGTAGTCTCGGACCCTCATGCTGACCTATGTTTTGCATTTTCAGGGGACCCTGAGCCTGTGACCAGAGGGATCTACCGCCTTGGGACAAGAGAGAGCGGAGGACCTGGGCGTAGCTGCACATTGCACTTTATTGTAGACAGTGACTTTTTCCCATATTTTATTCGTTCCTTAGCCCACATCGTTAATAGATTTTAGCATACATTGATTCTAATTTGTGGGCATTTTAATCTGTTTTACCTTAAATCTTTGTAATAAATTTGTGACTTCCACAGTTGCTGTCCTCCTTGGTAACTAAAAGGTGCTCACACCCGCTCGCTTTACTCTCCCTCCATAAACATTTGGTCAATTCATTGTCATTCAAACTTCCCCAGCAACACCCCACCCCCATTACATTTTCTGGCGTTGTCAACAGGACCTGGGTCTCGACCACACTTGTTACCGAGGAGGAAGTAGCCATGATGATGCCTGTTTATCCTGGTGCCCCCTGGCTCCCCAAGTTTAAAGGGCCAGGGGATGAGTTAAAACTTAATGATTGGAAGGAATAAATTGAAGGGTTGTTGGGGTCACAAGAGCTGACTGAGCCCCGAAAAGTTGCCATTGTTTTAGGAGCAATGGCCGGTGAAGCTAAGCGTCAAATCAGCGTCTAAGATGATGATGAAAAAGACACAGCCCGGAAAATTTTTACTTATCTTGGCTTCCTCTATGGTGACCAAACACCAATCTCTATTGTAAGGTCACAATTTTTTAGCTGTGCTCAGAAGCCGGGTGAAACTGTCCGGTCTTTTATTTTACGTCTCCGTGAATTACATTGCAGGCTACGGCGACATGATGACCCCCCCTCCATGGCAGCTCTGCGAGATCAGTTGCTTCTAGAACTGTGTGAAGGACCAATGGCCCAGGCACTAAAGGTGTATGCTCGTCGACACCCAGGTGATGACTTTGCAGCGCTACAAGAGGAGGCAATGTTATTGGACTCGGAATATGGTAGCGCTGCATCAGAGGTAACATGCTCCATTGTCAATAATAAATCTAGTTTTTCAAAGGAACCACACTCTGACTGGAAGGAGACCCTTAAGCGTGATATAATGGAGGAAGTGAAGAATGAGATGAAGGGATTGGCGCTGGAACTGATAAAGGAGCTCAAACCTCATCTGTCACCTGTCGCAGCCACCGTAGAGCCACCATCAACACCTCAAAGCTACCACCGGCCAGCTCCACGTGACCAACGCGATGGACGAGGTAGACCTATTTGTTGGCTGTGCAATAGAGCCGGACATATAGCCAGATATTGTTAGGCATCGTCATCCTCAAGACCAGCTTTAAACTAGCTGTCCCTGCAGCTGAGGTCCATGCGGCAGGGATGGCTGGTTCAACAACACAGGCAAGGGCCACAGACACATTTATAGGTCAATGTCCAACAATAACAATTACAGCTGAAGGCATTAAATTGGAAGGGCTGCTGGATACAGGATCACAAGTAACCTTAATGGCGGAGAGTATGTTCAATGAACATTTTACCCAGGCTAAACTTGGGAAGACACCTGTACTGTTTAAATTGAGAGCAGCTAATGGTCTAGAGATCCCGTACATTGGCTATGCCGTTCTCGACTTAGTAGTCGAAGGGATACTGATTCCTGAACGTGGAGTAGTGATTGTAAAAGATGAAGACTGTTCACACCCCCTTATTGTTGGAATGAATGTTGTAATGGCCTGCTGGGATGCTTTCTTTATGTCGCCCGGAAGGTCTGCCTTTCCTCCACAGAAATTTGGAAAATCCTGGAGAGATGCCTTAGCCACTTGTCGCCACATTGAAATCACTGCTGCTGAAGATGGGTTCCTCGGGCATGTGCGGCTGTCTGGTAGGCAGCCCTTCATTGTCCCCCCTAACACTGAGCTGCTTGTGTGGGGTAAAACCCGAATGGGCCCTGACGGTGCTGACTACTGTGCCTTGGTCGAGGCACTGCCAACTTCTGGTGAAGTGGGCGTGGCCAGAACCATCGAAGTGGTAAGAAATGGCAGAATCCCAATACGTGTCTGTAACCCACATCCTTACAGCCGGACAATAGGCCGCTACCAGAAGCTTGGGCGTCTTTATCAGATCGATTCTTCCGATGTGCACGGTCCTGATGATGTTAGGCTGTCTCAGGAGGAGGATGGATTGATCGAAGTCGCTCTGGTGCACACTACATCTGACCCCGAACAACATGGCCTCCCAGAAGAGGTGAGGAATCTGTATAATCGATCTGACTTGTCTGAGCAACAGCAGGAAGAGCTTGGTGTTCTTCTACAAAAATGGGAGAAGGTCTTCGCAAAGCATGATGAGGACTTTGGCCGGACCAATGCAATACAACATAGCATCCATACTGGTGATGCCACACCCATCAGAGAAAGGTATAGACCACTTCCACCCTCGCTCTACAAAGAGGTGAAGTCCCTGCTTGCAGATATGTTGGAGAAGGGAGTCATCAAAGAGAGCTGTAGCCCTTGGGCAGCACCAATAGTTTTGGTGCGAAAGAAAGATGGGAGTTTACGGTTTTGTGTAGACTACAGAAAGCTAAATGCATTAATGCACAAAGACGCATTCCCGCTACCAAGAATAGAGGAAACTCTTACCAGTTTGAGCCGAGCAGAGTGGTTTACCACACTCGACCTAGCCAGTGGCTACTGGCAAGTTGAGATGTACCCCCAAGACCAGGAAAAAACTGCCTTCACTACCCCACTAGGGCTGTTTGAATTTGAGCGCATGCCATTTGGCCTTTGTAACGCCCCTGCAACATTTCAACGTCTTATGCAGCAGTGTCTAAGTGGTCAAATTGCAGAGTACTTGTTTATTTGGATGACATAATTATCTATTCACCTGACTTTCCCTCTCATCTACAGCATCTAGATGAGGTCTTCAATCGGTTGTGGCAACATGGACTAAAGCTCCGTCCCGACAAATGCAAGCTTTTGCAGTCTGAGGTCAAGTTTCTGGGACATGTAGTTGACCATCGTGGCGTGAGACCTGACCCTGAAAAAATTAACTCTGTGCTCGACTGGCCCGTACCGTCAACAATTAAGCAAGTAAGAGCATTTTTGGGACTCGCAGGCTATTACAGGAGGTTTGTGTCCGGGTTTGCTAAAATCGCCCACCCTCTGAACTCCCTGTTGGCTGGGGTTCCTACAGATAAAAGGTCTCAAATGCATACAGTGCAATGGACCCCTGAATGCCAAGCTTCATTCGATGCACTAAAGACTGAACTAACAAAAGCCCCCATCTTGGCTTATGCTGATTTTGACCAGCCATTTGTTGTGTACACTGATGCTAGTTATGATGGACTCGGAGCTGTGCTTGCACAGGAGCAAGAAGGACGTGAGCGTGTAATCGCTTATGCAAGTAGGAGCTTACACCCCTCGGAGCTAAATGATGCTAATTATAGTTCGTTCAAATTGGAGTTGTTGGCACTCAAGTGGGCTATAACTGAGAAGTTCAAGGACTATTTGACAGGAGCGCACTTTACTGTGTTTACTGACAATAACCCTCTAGCTCACCTACAGACAGCACAGCTAGGAGCATGTGAACAACGATGGGTCGCCCAACTAGCCTCCTTCAATTACAACATCAAGTATCGGTCAGGTAAAAGCAATATAAACGCTGACGTCCTTTCCAGATTTCCAATCCCTACAGCCTATCCATGTAATCCAGACCCGGAGCATGCAATGTTCGCTGCAGCTGTGGAGCTAGTGCCAGATGGAAGTGAATGGGAAGAGGCCCAGGCTGCAGACCTGGACATTTGTCATGTGAAGAGCTACGTGGAGAAGAGGGAAAGGCCGCGGAAGTCGGAGCGCCAGGCCCTGTCCAGTGGAGCACAACGGCTGTTGCAGCAATGGAAAAGGCTACAGGTGAAAAGCAACATATTGTGCTGCAAAGTAATTGACCCATGAAGTGCACTACCAGACTGTTTGTCCGACCTCCAGATGCGAAGAAGTCTGGAGAAAAATCCACGAAGCGGGTGCCCATGCAGGTGTCGACAACAGCCTCCGACAGAACTTCTATTGGCCTAATATGGAGGGGGAGGTGCGTGGTTTCCACCAGGGTTGTGTCGCCTGTAGCCTGCAAAAGAGTAGGGTCGAGCCTAAAGCCCCTCTTAACCCCATTTTAGCTTCCTACCCTCTCAAAGTCATTGCCTTAGACTATCTGTCCCTAAGTCGTCCAAATGATGCTTACCAAAATATCTTGGTTGCCACAGACCAGTTCACCCGTTTTGCTTGGGCAATACCAACCCGCGATCAAACTGCTCACACCACCGTCAGAGTAATCTGGTCCAACATCATTCAAAATTTTGGATGCCCAGCCCGGTTCCACTCGGATCAGGGAGCCAATTTTGAGTCATCCTTAATGAAAGAACTTTGTAACACCTATGGTATTACCAAGAGTCGGACTACGCCTTACCACCCAGCCGGCAATGGCAGTGCTGAACGTTTTAACCAGACCTTGCTCAGAATGTTGCGCACGTTACAGGAAGAGAAACAGAACCGCTGGCCACAGTATTTACCTGAGCTTGTGCACGCTTATAATAATACTGTACACTCTGCCACTGGTTATGCTCCGTCGTTTTTAATGTTCGGTCGCCACCTGCGTCTCCCTGTTGATGTAGATCTAGCTGTTCGCCCACAACAACCAAGTCTTAATGTAATTCAGTGGGTTCAGGACCACCAACACAAAATGTCTGTAGCCTATTGCATTGCTCAAGAGAAGATGGGTAATGCAGCGTCTCAGCAAAAAAAAACAGTACGACAAGTCTGCACGAGCCTTACCTTTCTTACTTGGTGAGAGGGTATTGGTACGTTTTAGAAATAGGCAAGGCAGAACAACCTGCAGCTTTAAATCAACCCAGTCTCACAGATGTTCATGCATTAGCACCACAACAGTATATCTATTATTTTGTGCTATTAGAGCATGAATAAAGTGTTGTCTTTGTGCAATAACAGCACGATGTATTGTCGTGCATTAACTGCACAAATATCAACGGGCTGAAGTCAGGTCACGTCACTGCTGACTCATCAAAAACAACGGCAGAAATCTCTATATTTTAGTGGCAAATTGCTTTATTTCAAGATAGACTGTAGCTTTAGAATAGTTTTAATGACATTTCTAGTGAGAAATTTACCCTTGACTTTCATAATATCCATTCGGTTTATCTAAACCATCTGTATTTTTTCCGGTACATTCTGGTTTATATACGCCATAAAACGTCAAACCAAAAGCAGATAAATATCAACGCACAGGGCGATTGGATGTTGTAATTATTTTCTTGGTTTGTTTTTTCATTATCAATATTTTTATTTATATTCCTTCACATTTGAATTTGTTCCTACACGTCACGTCAGGTCACATGACCACCTGTCAACCCTTTGTAAACAGCAATATTAAGAGAGCTTTGTTTTGATGACATTACTAATGAAAAACTTTCCTTAACTTCTATAGTATCTATTCAGTTTATGTATAGGATCCATAGTTTGTTTGTTAGATAGATAGATAGATACTTTATTCATCTCCAAGAGAAATTCACACCAAGAGAAATTCACAATGTTTTGGCAACATTAATCAAGCTTTATGCTGTTGCTATAGTGCTAGCATGCTAAGAACGTACTGGAAGTGAGGTTTTTTTTTTTTTTTTAAAAAGGAAGAGATGTTGAATTATTATTATTATTATTTATAGTCATTCACATTTTAATATATTTCCACACCTCGAGGCTAAAGTTTAATTTAAATCTGTTTGAAACCTTGTAATAATGAAACAATGTGAATAAAGTTTTTTTTTTTTTCCTTAAAAAAAAACGTGTTGTGCCTTCACTTAAACTATATTAAGAAAGTAAGAAAAAAACTATTAAACATGCACTGAACAATATATATTTTAATCTGTTTAAACAAACATTTAAAAAGATATTTCACTTATTTCTGTAAAAAATAATGTTTTATTTCTGTTAAAAAATCATTCCTTCATGCAGAGTTCAGCATGTGTTTCATCGTCACATGATCTTCAGGAAATTATTATTTTTGTTTTTTTTTGTAGTTCAGTGTAATCTCTGTAGTTGTGTGTTAGTAATAAATATTAAAACAAAAAGGTGATATTTTGGGGGGTCAATATTTTTAGCATGGCATATTATATATATATATATATTGTTTTCTGAGTGAATCCATCTGTTGTGTAACGTTACAAAAAACTATTCCAATATGACAACAAAAGGAAAGCACGGTGATCAAAGCCATTTATTTGTTAATGTGAGAGTTCTAAGATCTTTGTTACATCAACAATAAAGTGGTTCAGAAACCGACACATTTCAGAATAATTGTCTTTTTTACATCATCCACACTTTAATTAAAACTAAAAATCATCTCCCTCACTTTTTACAGAGGAATTAATTGTTGAGAACGTATTGATCCAGTTAGATTGATTGAATGGTGATCAGCCAATCACAGCCAGCCATTTGACTAAGGTTAACAAAGAGTTAACAGTGATGAAAAATGAATAACAAGTGGTAAAAAATGGTCCAAAAGTGGCAAAAATGTGCCAAGAAAATTGTGAAAAGTGTCTAAAATGGACCAAAAACAGTCAAGAGTGGCAAAAAATGACAAAAAAGAGGAAACAGGTGGTATGAAATGGTTACAGGTAGCTTAAATGAGCAAAATGTGGAACAAAAAGAGGCAAAATGTAGGAAAAAAGGAAACAAGTGCTATTTATTTTGCCAAAGGTTGATTATTTGGATGAAAAGTGCTTAACAATGGTTAGGGAATAGACAAAAATTGAATAAAAGTGTCAAAAAGAACTTAGAAAAATTGAGCAAAAATAGGACAAAGAGATATTTTTTGGCAAAAGGAGCTAAAATCTGAAAAAACAAGAAAAAGTGTTAATTTTTTTTTTTGGAAAATAGACAAAAATGGGATAAAGAAAATTGTAAAGCAGCCAAAGAAAAGGATAAAAAAAAAAGGGTTTAAAAAGTTTCCCTTTTTAAGGTTTTCTGGGGAAATAATAATTAAAATGAAGACATAAAGAGCCACATGTTGAGAATCAGTGACTTAATAACAGCTTTATCATGATTTTAGTAAATGAATTTAATAAACTTTATAAATGGCTGCTCCACCCCTGGTCTTCATCATGAGAGGAGAGACTGACAGACCAGCTACGACAGTAGAAACACCTTTAAAACACGTCCCAGGAGAACAAGGACTACAGAGAAGAGCTAAGAATCATGGGACATGTAGGATTTTAATGAAAACTACTACATGGTGGTGTTCTCCAGTCTGTAAGCTCTGAGGAGAACAGACTGTCTGCTCTCCTCAGAGCTTATATACATGGACAATTATTACATACACACAGGCAGCATCAGGGGCAGCTAAAGGGCTGCAGGGGTCCTCAGGTAAAGACTGGAGCATCCGTCCAGATCGCCTGTATTAAATAGATGGTGAGGCTGATGTATGTCTTTCTGGATTATTCAGATTAAAAAATGAGTTTAAAAAACCCGTGAACATCTGGAAGTCCCTTTGTGTCCAAGTGTGCAACAATTATTACGATAGTATTGATTAAAAAATGAAAAAACAACAGAAAATCTCCCTACGTTGCTGAAAACGGAGCGTAGGGGGCGCCATCACTACAACATTGGGGTCCCCTACGATCAACAGCACTGGAGAAAACCCTGGGAGCAGCTGCAGGATAATCCACAACACCAGTGAACAGGTGAGTTCATAAAATCTCTTAATAAGGGAAGTGAAGTTTAATTATTAATAACAGTAAACAGTTGAAGCAGCTTTCATTCACTGTTTATCACTGTTGAACATATCAATAGTACCATCTGATGGTAGTGTTGTGGTGGTCAAGACCGGTCTTGGTCTCGAGACCAAATTTTAAAGGTCTTGGTCTTGTCTCGGACTCTGAAGCATTTTGACTCGGTCTTGTCTTGGACTCGGGCTGCCCGGACTCGGGATTTTCCGTCAAGACCGTTCGAGACCAACACTAATTCCTGCTATTTTTAAACTTTCTTATAATGTGATAATAACACGGAGAAGAACGGGATAAAACAATCCTTTATTCATTATTTAATCCACCCCGTATAATGACCACAACCTTCCTTAATGTGACTGAGTGACGTGTGTGACACTCATACGTGTGTGGCTACGGTGTCAGTTTGGACCGCGGAGCGCAAGGTAGAAATGAACTAATCACCGGTAAAAATCCCAGTAAAACTCCAGAAAACAATCACCAGTAATAAATATTATCTCCCTGGTAAAGACAGTAGCTCTAACAACTGGTAAAATGATAAACTGATGATATTACAGCCTGTGAAGGCTGGATAGGGGACGCACTTACTCTGCTTCTGGGTCCTAGTGCCAGCCGAGCGGTGAAGCCTGTTCCGTTTACCGTGTTTACTGAGGTCTGTGTGTGTTTAATAAGTCTGTGTGTGTTTAATAAGTCTGTGTGTGTTTAATAAGTCTGTGTGAAAGTCTGCATGTTTATGCATCTGTCTATCCACTCTTTTCATTATATCCATGTCTTTTAAGGCTTTATTACATAATGTCGGCTCTAGTCCGGGGCGCCGCCATCTTGGATTATGTCGTCACCAGCGCGTCATCGCCGCAGAGTTGCACAAGCCAGAATGACTCAAATAACTGTAAAGAGGTCTTATATTAGTCTATTTTCTTTTTAAAGTGGTGTTTTTTTGTGGCTTTAGACTCCAATTACATGTATGTATATAATATGTTCCCCACAATATAAACAGGTTCACAATATAATTATTTTTATAGTTTCTGTTTCCACTGTATCCAGAATAATAATAATAATTCTCAACAATAACTATTGATTAATTTGTCACATGACTTTTCCAGTGTTTGAGTTGGTTTTATTTAGTTTCACATCTACCTGTAGCTCTATGTTTTTTACACTGCTGACAACTTGTTTGTAGTTTTATTTCAGAAAGTTTCACTTTTACAGTTACAGTTGGAAACCTTTGTTAATTAAATATCCTAGTTATATTACAGTAACCAAATTAAACTATATCAACTAAGTGAATTAATAAAAATAACCTGTGTAAAGGCTTTTTCAAATAAAAAAAATATCTTATGAAATCTGTGACCTGTTGATCTGCACAACTGAAAGAATCAGAATCAAGAATCATTATTTCTTGGCAGAAATACTTTTAAACACTTGCTGTACATTCAGCTGACATAAAAATATTGTTTTCAAATATGTAAAATAATTGTGAATTTATCAGTAGCAGTAGTAGTTTTAATATTTTAGTTAATTTTTTGCAGGCACCTTTTTTGTCCGTCAAATGTATTTAAAATAAACTAAAATTAAAGAGAGATGTTATTTAACTGTTGAACCTTGTCATAATTTTATTTATTTATATATTTTTTTAAATTGAAAAGAAATAATGTTTATGGTCTTGGTCTTGGTCTTGGTCTTGGTCTTGACTCGGTCTCGGCTCCCGAAAGTCTTGGTCTTGTCTTGGTCTCGGTGCATTCTGGTCTCGGGCAAGTCTTGGTCTCGGATAGTGCGGTCTTGAACACAACACTATCTGATGGATCTCCACAATCTAGAAGTGATGCTGATTGGCCCCAAACTAGCGTTTACTTTACAGCCAGGCCTGCATGGGGTTGACACCCCTCTGTGTAGAGTTTGCATGTTCTCATCATGCCTGTGCGGTATTTCTCTATTAGTACTCTGGCTTCTTCACATAGCCCAAAAACATGTACTGTATGTTAGAATAGCTGTGGTTTTCATAATACATTGTGTTTGTCATTATTCTCTATCCCTTTACAATTAAGATTTCTATTTTACAAATACCTCATTTCAAAAATGTCTGAACTTATCTCTCCATAAAATACGTTGCTGCTTTGTTCCCTCTTATGTGTTAAAAGAGAATGGAAGGGTCTCTCATTGAGGTTTATTTATTTATTTTATTCAAGAGATTAAAATACATTTCTTTCTTGTCCACATTGAAAAAGAAATACATTTTTATGAAAAGATTATTGTATCAAAGATATAAGGCATAAATATTGAGAAAGCAACACATTTGTTCTAAAACAAAATCGCAGTGTATAAAAAGTGCTTATTTCATGGAAAATGTGACACCAGCGGACGCGTTTTATTTCTGAGTCTGAATATGTGGTTTGTTTTCGGCTATGGGCACAAAGTTTGACAGTGTCAGCATTTTGTGCATTTCATAGCCCAAATGACTAAACGGCGCTATTTCATGGTACGGCTGTACAGTCTCGCACACCCCCTCCCAAAAGCACACGGCTGCTCTACCTCTGTTCCCATAGCGTGTTTTTATGTGTTTTTGCGCATACGCAGTCAGTCCCCAAGATGACAACCATTTACGTAAAAAGGCAGCTCTCTACGCTGCCTTTGGACGTAACCGAGCTATGCTAAATGCTATATGTAAGTTCACAGTACATTAGTGAATTAATTTCATGTGGCCGCTGCTGCTACGTTCTCTAGCTAGTGGGAGGGATAACACTACAGGCAGGATGACAGCGCTAGGCGATAGAGAAACTTTGTTTTGAGGAAAAACGACAGCTTTTAAAAGATGAGAGACCAACACCTGAGTTACCAGAGCTTCAGCAAAGGTAAGGTCAGAACATTGTTGGTATTTTTCACAGTGAAAGGAAGGATTGACTTTGTGAATGCTCCTCACTGAGGCTTTTCTGAGTTGTTGTCATTTTCTCTGTGTTTCTGTGTTTCCAACACAAACAACGATGCGCTGTCGTGTCATGAGATATATCTTGTTGGGAGAGTATGGAGGCTATATTAAATAATTGCTCATGTTTTGTTAGATGGCTAAATGCTTGTTCATGTGGATTTTGTTGGGTTTTTTCTTTCTTATTATGAACTAATGCTAACGTTACGCTAATGCTAACGCTATGCTAATGTAAATTATATTGTAATGCTAACGCTAGCCTACATTGTCATAGGAAATAGGTTGTTACTTTTTCAACCTATTTTAACTTTTTCACATAATTTCAACTTTTTTCAAACAATTTCAATTTTTTTCCCACTTTTTCAACCTATTTTAATTTTATTCAACATTTTCAACCATATTCAACTTTTTCAACCATATTCAACCTTTTCTACCAATTTCAACTTTTTTCAACCTATTTCACTTTTTCAACCAATTTCAACTTTTTCAACCTAATTGCTAACATTAATCTATTGTTAGGTTACTGCTATTTCTAGGTGAATGTTAATGCTAGGTTAGTGCTATTGCTACCCTAGTGCGATTGCTAGTTTAATGCTAACAAGCTAATGCTAGGCTAATGGTAATGCTAGGCAAATATGATTGCTAGGCTAATTATAACGCATGGTTATTGCTAATGCTGGACTACTGCTAATACTACACTAATACAATGACAAGGCTAATGCTAATGGTAACGCTAGGTTAATGCTAACATCAACAAAAGGGTAATGCTAGGTAAATACTGCGCGAATGCTAATGCTAGGTTAATGCTACACTAATGTTGTTGCTAGGCTAATGCTACAGATAGGCTAATGTTAATGGTAAAGCTAGGCTGCAACAGTAACCCCAAGTTAATGCTAACGCTAACACTAATTTCATCGTTTCTCCAACTTTTTCAATCCATTTAAAAATTTTCTATCCAAATTTGAACTTTTTTCGAACAATTTAATTTTTTTCTACTTTTTGAATATATTTAAACTTTTTAACACCAATTTCAATTTTTTCAACCAATTTCAACTCTTTTCAACCAATTCTAACTTTTTCAATCAATTTCAATGCAGTAACTATGAAAGTAACTCAATAAGTAACTAATAAACTAACTAAATATATAAGTAACTAATGCAGTAACTGAGAAAGTAATTCATAAACTCGTACCTTTTTCAAACTATTGTAATATATATATTTTAATGTGTGTATGTACATATTTAATACTGTATCTAAAAAGAGCTGACTACTCTCCATTGATTAAATCTTTATCTTTTCCAGATATTGATAATATTCATTTTTAAGTAGAGTGAAAGGGTACTATTTTTAGGTTGAGGTTTTTAATAAAATTAATGTTTCACCTACATTTACCTTATTCCTGGTGCTGATACTACCTGTTCAGCTGTGCAGATAACATGGCAATGAGTGTTTGCACGCCAAGTAAAGACATGGACTTTTTTTAATACAACATTCTTTAAACAATCATGTTTCATGAACATTTTAAGACCAAGAAAGGAAGACTTTACATAGATTTCATTTAAATGGGTGTAATAGAGGAAACTCTCCCCCTGTAGGACGATGCTGACCCTGAGGGGATCATACAACATGGGAGCCAGAGGCTCCCACAGGTCAGTGGCCACGACGACATCGTCACCATTTGCGAGGAGAAGGATGTACTCCCCCTCCTCGGAAGGCAAACAGGACAGTACCTCCACCTCTGTGCTGCAGATATCACTGGCTGTTAGGAGAAAGATGAATGAATATATACATGGGGAAGAGGAGCAATCATCCTATTTAAAACAAAAATGAATATTTACATGTATTGCAGTACTGGTTAGTGACCCGCTTTAAGTGGGTCACTTTGATCCTGCTGTGCTGCAGAATTGGGAACAGGACTGCCTCTCTCCACAGATTTACCATGACCCTGGTCCCATCCTATAAAAGAGGGTGACAGCAGTGGTAAACATGTATTTTGTCAACTGACGATCATTTTTTTGATTGTAAAAGTACATTAAACTACAGTTAGTTCCAAACAAGTAATTTGATTGGACAAAAGACATTCCATGAGTGCTCATATAGAGTGACAACAGCACTGGGACTTTTTACAGATGTTACCACTCCTCAGTTCAGGCTTTTTAATAAGAAATGTATATGTGTTGCCTGGCAACAGCTTCGTCTCCCTTCCAGTTGTCGACCTATTTGTTTTGGAGGAGCCAAATAAATGATTAAATAAAGAAATCATAATGTGTTGTCACTTAATACTGTTGACTAATAAAATGTGCTGGTAGAACTGTTGGATAAAAGCAATATCACACTGGAAGTTGTGCTTTTTAATTATACATGTTTCAATTTACATTGTTTTACCAATTACAACAATCAATCAATGAATGACAACTTTGATAAACTACAGATTGATATGGTTATTGAAACAAGAATGTGTTAGATGTTGGCTGTTTGATTAGTTATAAATCTTTAGTCAAATATTATTATTGTCATGACATAACTCTTTGTTTTGCAGGCATCCAGCCCAAAAATCCAACAAAGACACCAAAATAAAGAGAAAGCTTTATTTTTTTGTATCGTTGTCAATTTTATTCACATTTAATTGTTCTTTTCAAGCAGCACAAAAATTAAATAATTAATAATCTAAACCAGGGGTGTCAAAATCATTGTATCTCAGGGGGCCACATATAAGTGCAGTTTCATCTCAAGTGGGATGGACCTGTAAAATAATAATCTACAAATTTAAATGTCTAAATTATATTTTAGTGCAAGAATTTTTGTGCATTAAGATAATTACAGTTATTGAACTGTCCTTTACCAATACAACTTGTAAAAAATACCAAGATTTTAATAAAATAACTGCAAATTCTTATGGTATAGTTCCATACTTCCAACCTACACACCAGACAAGTTTTATTTACTTCATTTATTCAAGCAAAAAAAATTACGAAAAATTAACAAAGGGATGTTTTTCACTACAAAGACTGTGTTTTAATCACTACGCTCACTAACTGTGTGCCCCTTGTGGTCAAATATGAAATATATGTCACGTAGAATAAGTTGTGTTGTAGAGTGCACTAAACTTATAGTGCACCATCTGGTGTTTGAATAAATACATTGCAGTTAATTTGTCATCTGGCAAATGTGATTTCAGCACCTTTTGTGTAATATTGCTTAAGTAATAAACAGACAAATACAAATGTAAATAAGGACAACTGTACTTTTAAGCTTTAAGGGCGAATGTTCTATGATGTGGTCATTTGTACTTTTAATTTTTGGATAATGTCATGCTTTTGTGTAAGTGTAACAATATTAGAGTGTTGCACTGATGTAAACATAAAAATACAGTCTAATTTGGACCTCCTACAAAGTCAAGCAGAAGAGCGCACCTGCTCCAGGGTCAGCTTGTGATGAGGCACTGCAGGCCTGCCATCCCCCTCCCTCATCCTGATGGGATCCATCTAACAAAGAACATAGGGAGATGTTAGTGTCAAATGGAAGCTATTCTACTGGAACTAAAAGCTGCTTGTTGTGAAATTAACATTCAATGACAAGGCACCAAATTGTTCAAAACATTAAAAGTTCACATCATTTAATGAGTGTATGAATAAAAGTTTATCTTTGTTACTGTGTGCTGAAGTTGTCAGCCATGACCTAAAGGTGTGTGATTTCCCTAACCTACATAATGTACAGCCATACTTTCAGTGTGTGAGGATCAGTGTAGTGTGTGACCCTATATACTGGCATGCTTACCATCACCACAGTGCCCTCCACAGTGAGCACACCTGTTTGGCTTTGCACTGTGGAAAGGTGGACATCAGGAGAGGGGGGTCCAGTAGCAGGCTCGCCTCACTCTCGATTGCCGTTGACACCTGCATTTGGGGTGCAGGGAAGAACCGTGTTCCCCTTGTTATTTTTAGGTGGTAGGGGGGCCCATTCACCATTAAGGAGTGGCCATTCATGTAGAAAGTATTCCCAGCAGTAAACTGCTGGGAATACTCTTCAAAAAAGGTGGCCTTCACCACAACCACTCCATCAGTTACAGCCACAACTCTATTGGTCCTTTGAGACGAGGGGACCACGTTGTCATTTTCCTTTCTCCATGTGATTACCCTGACTTCCTCCTTCATCTTTACCACCTTTATTTTTATCGGTGGCAGGCTGTCGAAGGGGCCAGAGCGTCGGCTGTGAATTAAATCCTGCAATGCCATTCTAAAATGAAAAAAAGAGGTATGTTTAAGTTGTGAATTAACCAATTACACAGTCATAAAATAAAGTCACATCAATGAACTAACAGCTCAGAACACTGGTTCACATTTTATATCACACATTTATGGAGACTTTTTTCTCTAAAATGAATGTTTTGATCATGTTTGTTTTACAAATACAGAGTAGCCAGTATTAGTGCACAAAGTAACAATAAGTGCAGGCTCGGATATTTGTATACTGTATTTGATTTGAACTACATTTATATTTGACAAAGTGAAAGTATAGAATACAGTTGTTTGACATGGTGTGTAAGGTGTTTTTATTTAACAAAAATATATACAGTAAATATTTAAGCTCCTTCTGCCTTTTCCTGCACTGTATATCTATTTCTGAGATATTATGTATAGATTTTTTAGTTGTGCAAATTGATAAATAAAATTAATTCATTAATTACATTTTTAAAATAATATTTTCTAATTATCTTAAAATCCCTTTTTTTGACAATTTTTTTTAAAACAATTTAGAAAATATCATTTTAATCAGTTTTATTATTATTATTATTATTATTATTATTATTATTATTATTATTATTATTATTATTATTATCACTAGACATTTCAGGTGACTTCATTTTATTTCCAGGCGACCCTACATGGGGTCACATCCCCAAAGTTGAAAAACTCTGATTTAATCCTTCCCAGAGGAGCAGTGGGCTGCCAAGGTGTAAAATAGTTTTTTTAAATTAATTTTTAAAATGTATTTAAAAACATAAAAAATATATTTTGAAATATATGTATATATTTTATTTATTTTTATTTGAAAACATTTAAAATTGAAAAACATAATTTCAATATATTTTTTGAAATTTTATTATTACTTGACATTTCAGGCGACCTCACATGGGGTCACGACCCCAACTTTGAAAACCCCTGGCTTAGTGTGAGTGATCACACTTACATGACTTTCTTGGGAATGTTGAGGAAATCTGTGGAGGAAAAGATGGGAAAATGTAATTATGTTGAAGTTAATGTATTCAACGCACAACACTCACGGACACAAGCGTGCGCTCAGTGAGCGTTTGTGTTAGAGTTATGATATCTTTCTAATTAAGTCTTTTAATTATTCATACTGTAACATAGGCCTACTAATTGCTCAGATTGAACACACACTTAAGGTGATGCATACAGTATGTACATTGTATATTAGTGTATAAGCACATGCCGACTTAGTCTGAGAAGTGCACCTGCGCTCTTTGACGTTACCGCGGAACAACCTCTGTCCTGCTCAAAGACAGTAAAAGAGCAACAAAAAAGCCATTTTCTGGGTATTTATATAAGAATGTTGGTTAACTATTTAAACTTATTATGAGCCTTTATGGAACTAAATATGTAATGCCTGTTGAATTAAAGTATATACAATTGTATAAACTTTGACATACCTTTTAGCATCTGTATAGAATATTTCCAGTCCCCAAAGAGTTTTTCTTATATATACCAAGAAACATATTTAATGATATAGTTCAGTAAAGTCACATCAAAATGTGTCAGAGGAGGCCACGCTAGGGAATAAATTCATTATTTGAAAAAGCGCTACTTACCGTTAGTCCGTTAGTTCAGATGAGACCAGAGATAGGTAAGATGGACGTCAGGCCTTTACAGTAAGTAGTCCATGACCTTTGAGTGGCACACCCCCCAGGTAGAGGGGTACCAATTATTGTGGATGTTTATTGTTCACATCCTATAGGAGCACCTACTGTTGCTATTGAGTTGCTAAATCACCAACTACTGAAAGTTCAAAATATACCCACAAAATAGAAATGACAGGTGTTTGTGCTGGAAAAATAGCCTGTGTTTGTTCGCTGAAGTTTTTGAACGTTTTACCTTTCAGTAACACCACCTTCTGCTCTCTGTGTTAAGATAAAAAAAAAACGTGTCTATCAGATTCAAAATCAGAAAAACAAACTGTATTTATCCCCGTGGGAAAAATAGAAAGGCAAAGAACGGCATATAAAGACAATTAAAGAAACAACAATAATAAATGAAAATGTATGAATATTAATAGTTATTATACACACCCACGCAGAAAACAAGGAGGTTGTAAGGTAAACTGAATAACAAAGTGCAAATGAATGATAATGTGCCCAATGCTTACGTATGTATAAGTAAAAAATAAATTATAAATAAATATACAAAAAAAGAAAAATATATAAATAAGTGGGGTGACCGTGGCTCAGGTGGTAGAGGGTCGTCTTCTGATAGAGAGGTTGGGGGTTCGACCCCAGTATCTGACTATGTGTCGAAGTGTCCTTGGGCAAGACACTGAACCCTAAGATGCTCCCAGTGGTCGACAGCGTAGAGAGCTGCCTTTTTACGTAAATGGTTGTCATCTTGGGAACTGACTGCGTATGCGCAAAAACACATAAAAACACGCTATGGGAACAGAGGTAGAACAGCCGTGTGCTTTTGGGAGGGGGCGTGCGAGACTGTACAGCCGTACCATGAAATAGCGCCGTTTAGTCATTTGGGCTATGAAATGCACAAAATGCTGACACTGTCAAACTTTGTGCCCATAGCCGAAAACAAACCACATATTCAGACTCAGAAATAAAACGCGTCTGCTGGTGTCACATTTTCCATGAAATAAGCACTTTTTATACACTGCGATTTTGTTTCTCGCCTCTAGCGGACTCTACCCATGAGGGATGCACATATTCAGACCTTTCTGCTAATATTTATTACGTGTGGCCCGATCCGAGCATTTCTGGAGTTTTCCTAAGTGTTTCGGTCTTTCACACTGCTCTCTCCCATAGGGTTAGGGTTAATACATGGAGGCGGTGCCTTCCTTCTCACTCGTGGGCGTGGTTCCAGCGCCTCTAACTGACACGCCCCCAGTTCAAACTGGTACAGTTAATATGGGTAATGAACGGGGAATAGTAGGGCTTCTTAAAGAAAAACTAACAGGTCTTTGAGAGCCAGAATTCTTGCTGGTGATCAAATACTTAATGTATGCAATAAAATGCATTCTTTTTTTGTTAAATCATACAATGTGTTTGTGTGAAAAGCTCTTTAATTCTAGTGTGAACGACCACTGAAGCAAAAAGAAAGGACTGACTGTGTTGTCTACAGAGATAAACATTCAATGTCTGAGGACATTTGGCTGGACCCAAACAAACACTTAGTGGTCACATGGTTTCTATCTGTGGATGGTGCTTACTTATGATATTACTGATAGAACAAATGTGTTGCTTTCTCAATATTTATGCATTATATCTTTGATGCAATAATCTTTTCATAAAAATGTATTTCTTTTTCAATGTGGACAAGAAAGAAATGTATTTTAATCTCTTGAATGAAATAAATCAATAAACCTCAATGAGAGACCCTTCCATTCTCTTTTAACACATAAGAGGGAACAAAGCAGCAACGTATTTTATGGAGAGATAAGTTAAGACATTTATGAAATGAGGTATTTGTAAAATAGAAATCTTAATTGTAAAGGGATAGAGAATAATGACAAACACAATGTATTATGAAAACCACAGCTATTCTAACATACAGTACATGTTTTTGGTCTATGTGAAGAAGCCAGAGTACTAATAGAGAAATACCACACAGGCATGATGAGAACATGCAAACTCTACACAGAGGGGTGTCAACCCCATGCAGGCCTGGCTGTAAAGTAAAAGAGCCTCCTTATTTTATTGTTAATGACATAGAGATGGCCAGTGTATCGTGATTCAACATATATTGAGTTTTCCTTTTTGGCGATATATGTTCATGCAATACATTTTTATTGCACTTTAATGAGATGGAGCGTTTGTGTACATGAAGTGTACAAGTGTATGTAAAGATAAAGGAGTGAACAAGGGTTCATTAGCATGTTAGCTCTCTGAAAAGCTTCAAATCTTTCTAAACAGCTTCTGTAACATCTCACAGCTTCTCCATCAGCTGCTCTGCATTTCATTATGAGGTGCATTCACTTTCCCCAGGAGAGTGTGGGAAAATAGAGTCTCTATAGGAAACCCTAACATATGATCCCTGATATCCAGGTTAGAAGAGTGCTTAGATTGATCAGAAAGAGTTTAACTAGTTTGATCTAAAACACTTCTTTATCAAAGTCTCCTCTTTACAGTAGAATATATTCAACCATTAGCAGGAGGCAGAAAATCCCAGGTTGAGTGAAGGCAGCACAGGTGCAGGTGGTTAATTGTTCACCCTCTCCTCTCTGTGTGACCTGACTCACTTTGACTTTCACACGTCATTGAACACTAACTAAACCAGATACACAGACTCATTGTGACCCTGTATTGACTGTGTTTGGGGCCAATCAGCATCACTTCTAGATTGTGGATATCCATCAGATGGTACTATTGATATGTTCAACAGTGATAAACAGTGAATGAAAGCTGCTTCAACTGTTTACTGTTATTAATAATTAAACTTCACTTCCTTATTAAGAGATTTTATGAACTCACCTGTTCACTGGTGTTGTGGATTATCCTGCAGCTGCTCCCAGGGTTTTCTCCAGTGCTGTTGAGCGTAGGGGACCCCAATGTTGTAGTGATGGCGCCCCCTACGCTCCGTTTTCAGCAACGTAGGGAGATTTTCTGTTGTTTTTTCATTTTTTAATCAATACTATCGTAATAATTGTTGCACACTTGGACACAAAGGGACTTCCAGATGTTCACGGGTTGTTTAAACTCATTTTTTAATCTGAATAATCCAGAAAGACATACATCAGCCTCACCGTCTATTTAATACAGGCGATCTGGACGGATGCTCCAGTCTTTACCTGAGGACCCCTGCAGCCCTTTAGCTGCCCCTGATGCTGCCTGTGTGTATGTAATAACTGTCCATGTATATAAGCTCTGAGGAGAGCGGACAGTATGTTCTCCTCAGAGCTTACAGACTGGAGAACACCACCATGTAGTAGTTTTCATTAAAATCCTACATGTCCCATGATTCTTAGCTCTTCTCTGTAGTCCTTGTTCTCCTGGGACGTGTTTTAAAGGTGTTTCTACTGTCGTAGCTGGTCTGTCAGTCTGTCCTCTCATGATGAAGACCAGGGGTGGAGCAGCCATTTATAAAGTTTATTAAATTCATTTACTAAAACCATGATAAAGCTGTTATTAGGTCACTGATTCTCAACATGTGGCTCTTTATGTCTTCATTTTAATTATTATTTCCCCAGAAAACCTTAAAAAGGGAAACTTTTTAAACCCTTTTTTTTTTTATCCTTTTCTTTGGCTGCTTTACAATTTTCTTTGTCCCATTTTTGTCCCTTTTCCAAAAAAAAAAAATTAACACTTTTTCTTGTTTTTTCAGATTTTAGCTCCTTTTGCCAAAAAATATCGCTTTGTCCTATTTTTGCTCCATTTTTCTAAGTTCTTTTTGACACTTTTATTCAATTTTTGTCTATTCTTTAACCATTGTTAACCACTTTTCATCCAAATAATCAACCTTTGGCCCAATAAATAACACTTGTTTCCTTTTTTCCTACATTTTGCCTCTTTTTGTTCCACATACCTGTTTCCTCTTTTTTGTCATTTTTTGCCACTCTTGACTGTTTTTGGTCCATTTTAGACACTTTTCACAATTTTCTTGGCACATTTTTGCCACTTTTGGACCATTTTTTACCACTTGTTATTCATTTTTCATCACTTTACTCATCACTGTTAACTCTTTGTTTACCTTAGTCAAATGGCTGGCTGTGATTGGCTGATCACCATTCACTCAATCTAACTGGATCAATACATTCTCAACAATCAATTCCTCTGTAAAAAGTGAGGGAGATGATTTTTAGTTTTAATTAAAGTGTGGATGATGTAAAAAAGACAATTATTCTGAAATGTGTTGGTTTCTGAACCATTTTATTGTTGATGTAACAAAGATCTTAGAACTCTCACATTAACAAATAAATGACTTTGATCACCGTGCTTTCCTTTTGTTGTCATATTGGAATAGTTCTTGTAACGTTACACAACAGATGGATTCACTCAGAAAACAATATACAGATATATATATATATATATATATATATATATATAATCTGCCTTGCTAAAAATATTGACCCTCCAAAAGTATTAGTATTTATTACTAACACACAACTACAGAGATTACACTGAACTAGAAAAAAAACAAAAATAATAATTTCCTGAAGATAATGTGACGATGAAACACATGCTGAACTCTGCATGAAGGAATGATTTTTTAACAGAAATAAAACATTATTTTTTACATAAATAAGTGAAATATCTTTTAAAATGTTTCTTTTAAACAGATTAAAATATATATTGTTCAGTGCATGTTTAATAGTTTTTTTCTTACTTTATTAATATAGTTTAAGTGAAGGCACAACACGTTTTTTTAAAGAAAAAAACTTTATTCACATTGTTCCATTATTACAAGGTTTCAAACAGTTTTAAATTAAACTTTAGCCTCGAGGTGTGGAAATATATTCAAATGTGAATGACTATAAATAATAATAATAATAATAATAATAATAATAATAATAATAATAATAATAATAATAATAATAATAATAATGGTAAAAATTCAACATCTCTTCCTATTTTTAAAAAAAAAAAAACGTCACTTCCGGTACGTTCTTAGCGTGCTAGCACCATAGCAACAGCATAAAGCATGATTAATGTTGCCAAAACAAACAAACTATGGATCCTATAGATAAACTGAATAGATACTATAGAAGTTAAGGATACGTTTTTCATTAGTAATGTCATCAAAACAAAGCTCTCTTAATATTGCTGTTTACAAAGGGTTGACAGGTGGTCATGTGACCTGACGTGACGTGTAGGAACAAATTCAAATGTGAAGGAATATAAATAAAAGTATTGATAATGAAAAAACAAAGCAAGAAAATAATTACAACATCCAATCGCCCTGTGCGTGGATATTTATCTGCTTTTGGTTTGACGTTTTTTGGCGTATATAAACCAGAATGTACCGGAAAAAATACAGATGGTTTAGATAAACCGAATGGATATTATGAAAGTCAAGGGTACATTTCTCACTAGAAATGTCATTAAAACTATTCTAAAGCTACAGTCTATCTTGAAATAAAGCAATTTGCCACTAAAATATAGAGATTTCTGCCGTTGTTTTTGATGAGTCAGCAGTGACGTGACCTGACTTCAGCCCGTTGATATTTGTGCAGTTAATGCACGACAATACATCGTGCTGTTATTGCACAAAGACAACACTTTATTCATGCTCTAATAGCATGAAATAATAGATATACTGTTGTGGTGCTAATGCATGAACATCTGTGAGACTGGGTTGATTTAAAGCTGCAGGTTGTTCTGGCTGCACCAGGACACCAGCCGGTCTGTCTCACACCTGTAGGTGGACTCGTCTCCATCAGAGATGAGTCCATGATGGTCGTGTCGTCCACAAACTTCAGGAGTTTGACCACCTGGTGAGAGGAGGAGCAGATGTTGGTGAACAGGGAGAAGATCAGAGGAGAAAGACCACAGCCCTGAGGAGATCCAGTGCTGATGGTCCAGGAAGCAGAGATGGTTTTTCCCAGCTTCACGTGCTGCTTCCTGTCAGACAGGAAGTCTGTGATCCACCTGCAGGTGGAGTAGTTATGATCATAAACAGACTATTTATTATTGATGTAGGTTTTGTTTCAGCAACCTTCCATTCATGGCCAAGATCATTGAGAAGGTGGTCTTCAACCAACTGAGTCAATTCTTAACATTCAACAAAATATTTGATAAATTTCAGTCAGGTTTTGGTTCTCATCACACACAGAAACTGATCTGATCAAAGTGATCAATGACATAAGGTTGAACACTGATTCAGGAAAAGTATCTGTTCTCATTCTGTTGGATCTAAGTCTACATTTGACACTGTAGATCATACAATTTTGTTACACAGATTGTAAACATGGGTTGGACTAAATGTTAAAGTAATGGTTTAAGTTCTACTTGGAGGATCAAAGCTATTTTGTAAGCATTGTAAACTTTGAATCTGACAGATTACCAATGTCCTGTGGGGTTCCTCAGGGATCTGTTCTTGGACCTCTTCTGTTTAACCTTTACATGCTTCCTTTAGGACACATTTTACAGAACTGTAAGGTTGATTATCAGAGCTACGCAGATGACACACAACTATATCTATCACTGAACCCAGATGACCATGGTCCCATTGAGGTATTGTGTGACTGCTTAGAAAAAATAAACTGCTGGATGAGTGAAAACTTCCTTCAACTAAACCATGACAAGATGGAGGTGATTGTCTTTGGTAACAAGGAAAAGAGGACTGCTGTCAGCAATTATCTTGAGTCTCGATCTTTAAAAGCTAAAGACCAAGTCAAAAACCTTGGTGTTCTGATTGACTCAGATCTGACATTCAGCATCAGATCAAATCTATCACAAAAACATCTTCTACCACCTAAAGAACATCTCCAGAGTGAAAGGTTTAATGGCTCAGAAAGATCAGGAGAAACTGGTCCATGCTTTTATCTCCAGCAGACTGGACTATTGTAATGGTCTTCTGACAGGAATCCCCCAAAAGAGCATCAAACAGCTACAGCTGGTTCAGAACGCTGCAGCTCAGGTCTGAACCGGAACAAAGAGGTCAGAGCACATTACTCCAGTTTTAAAGTCTTTACACTGGCTCCCAGTCAGCCTCAGAATAGACTTTAAAGTTCTGCTGCTGGTGTATAAATCTGTGAATGGGTTTGGTCCAGAATACATCAGTGACATGTTAGTCAGGTATGAACCCAGCAGGTCTCTCAGATCTATGGACACAGGTCAGATAGTGGAGCCCAGAGCTCACAGTAAACATGGTGATGCTGCTTTTAGTTGTTATGCTGCAAAGAAGTGGAACAAACTGCAGCAGAG
>NW_021145248.1:374727-465315 GCF_900634775.1 Gouania willdenowi | reverse complement strand
GATCCACAAGGTGACTTGCCTGATCTAACTAGGTTCTCGCTGGCCGTATTAGGAGAGTGAACCTGTGGGCTTTCTGGGTGCAAATGGTGTTTCTTGGAGAGACATTAGAAGAGCACGGGCTCAAGTCCAGGACTGGCTCTTCTCCCTCGTCTGTGAGTTCCTTGCCTGTAGTGTTCTCAAATGAAAGGCGTCTTCTTTTCCCATTGCCTCTCGATGGTGTAGCTCCTTGCCATTTTCGTGGAGACTTGATGTTTTGGAGTCTCTTGCTGAGCTTCTTAAAGATATCGGACTGTAACACAAAAAAGTAATAACATTGTAAAAAGTTTTTTCAAATACAGCAGCGTCTTTCGAAAAACAAAGTAAAGACATATTCAAAACAGGTCTACTTGTAAGATATGGTTACAAGACCATACACAATAAGACAAGGCAATGTCAGGAAAAAAGTTTGGTGCCAGTTTATCGCACAAATACTACCCCATTACACCTCTAGCCCTGGACAAATTAAAGTTTAAAAAAGAAAACATTAACAGTGTGCTGTCAACAAAAAATTATCAATCAATAAGTAAAACATAGGTTGATTAAATACAGTATCAAGAAAATGACTTGATTAATTACTTTTCTAAAATAATTTTCAGTCCAATATCATCTTCATAAATGCTTTATATACTGTTGTCATTGTCAACATTGTATTAATAAAATAAATATTTGTTAGCAAAACAATAAATCTTCATAAATGCTGAGACATCATCTCTATGTGTTGTCTATGGGCCAGTATATTATTATCATCGTATACAACACTTACCCATGGACAGCTGGTGTTTGCCCAGTCAGCAACCATTGGATAGTAGTCCATGATTCGTCTGGCCATGGCCTGCAGCCCCACTTTTCTGGGGTATTGCAGGCAGTCAGTCCCACCTGACGCTCTCACAGCAGTTATCATGCTGATAATCGTATTTCTTATCAGTCTACAGTACAGCTCTTTAGAAAGCCGGCACTCCCTTTCTCGCCCAATGCGTTTAAATTCAAAATATTCTCTCCTCACATGCTCTAATTCACTGTCAGTATAAATCACATATTGTGGGCTTGGGAGCTGCACAACTAAAGGACTTATTTTAACTGCAGGATGAACAGGACCCTCACTTTCTTCTGTTGCCTGCTCCTGGACACATGAAATACAAGCAGAAGAATGTGGTATTTAGAACAGACCAAAACATTAAGTTAATGCTCAAGGATAACTTACCACAGGGTGGGCCAGGTCCCAAATGGCTTTCCTTCTTCGAAAGTGTTCCGGCCCAGGAAGAGGGTCCTTTAAATCTTCTCTCCTCGTTAAGGTTGGCAGGACGTCTGCATCCACATTTGCAGCTGGCGCAAATAGAGAAATGTTATTAATTTTAAAAGTCATATATGATTCTGTCGTCATAACTGCTCGAAATTTCAAGTTTGTAAAATTTTTAAAGGAGGTTTTGAAATGTAAAATATTTATTTTAGCTGAACTAAATTGTGTGCACAGGTAAGAAACACAGAAAGTAAAGATCCTGAACTTCAAAATAGTGCAGATCCCAAGCGCTAATTATGTGAAGTACTTTGACCATTATTTTAGACCATGTTAGGAAAGAGTGTTTTTTATTAAAACACATTGGATGAGATAGGCTTTTCCTTATCCATGAAGGTCTAAAGGTAGGGATGTAACGATTCACTCAACTCCCGATACGATTCGATTCACGATACTGGGTTCACGGTACGAATCTCTCACGATTTATTTTACAAAATGGGACTGTAGACAAATTTTTTTTTGGGAAAAAAACTAGAAAATACTGTATTATTTTCCTTTATATTTCATTGTCAAAAGAATCCCTTGATAAACTATTCAAAACAATGCAATTTAACTAAAAATAAATCTTGAATGAAAATAAATAAAGGAATAATACAAATGAAAATGAAGCCTATTATTTAATTCTGGTTCTATAATAAAACAATGAAAAAACTGGATAATAGTTCTTTTTCTTTTAAAAAGTGCAACAGAAAATGTATTTTGTGCCTTAACAATTGGGACTTTAAAAAAAAAAAAAACCGTGATTACACTGATTTACGCCATATTTGTTTGGACCAGCAGAGGGCGCTGGTAACACAGTGGTCGGTTGGCATGCAGAAATTCTTGCAGTGAAGAAGAGAAAGCTATGCTAGCAGACAGAGCTAATAGAAAAAACGTGACTTTTACAGATATTTAAGTAATATTACAGATATTCTTTCGGTGCTAAAGGGGCAATGAATCATTTATTAACATATTTAAGAGTAGAAGGCGGCCAGAAAGAAAGTATTAGCAGACTCCGCCCGCCGCCTACACTTGTGGATAGGTTAAAAAAAAGTACTGCGATTCAATTTTCAGAAAATCGATATCAACCGTGATACCTATGAATCGATTTTTAACTGCCTTACGATTAATCGTTACATCCCTATCTAAAGGCTGCTAAAAATAGCCTGGCTTCAATTATAAAAATTTAACCATATACGTTAAAGGAATAGGCCACCATTTTTGCATACTGAAATATGCTCTTACCTGAGCTTAGACAAGTTGATACGTACCTGTCTGGTCTTTGTGCGTGACCGTTGAAGAGCATGGTAGCTTCCAAATTCACCCCTGTTTGGAGCTATAGGAATATACTGGGAAAGGCCAATTGCTAACAA
Source organism: Gouania willdenowi (assembly GCF_900634775.1). Lineage (NCBI taxonomy): Eukaryota > Metazoa > Chordata > Actinopteri > Blenniiformes > Gobiesocidae > Gouania > Gouania willdenowi. The sequence continues at coordinate 462,630 of NW_021145248.1, read as the reverse complement.
CATCTTTGGTCGTTTTGCATGACTGAAGGCATGCACAAAGACTAGACAGGTACTCATCAACTCGTCTAAGCACAGGTAAGAACATATCTCAGTCTGTAAAAACGGTGGCCTGTTCCTTTAAGGTTTCCCATGGCAACCCGGCAGTTAACCCAATTGTTCTTCGACTCTTTTGTTCTCTATTAGTCATACAAAATGGCATTAATTTGAGTTTTTGAATACACTACTCAAATTACATTCATAAATGTGTTACTCATTTATTATACCATATTTCACAGTCGGAGTCTTTTTTTATTCTTACCTTTTAAAACCTCGACTGCCACACGGTCAAGTTCCATACTGTAAAGGACAGTTTGTCAAAGTAATCATATATATTTTTTTTTACTTTATTTGCCTTGTGTAAACATCACCAGTCTCCATCTTCTCCACCATGGGCATGGCTCGATGTCTGACCCGCACCCGCCATCAGCTACAAAAAACAAAACAAAAAAATAATTATCCAGTCCAACAAACCCTGTACATGTTGTGCCTTTTTGATTTGCAAATGTATCCCAATCTATTTTTTTTATTTTTTATAGTAAAGCTGCTAAATGTATTTAGCATAATTTGATATTAGCCTGGCTAACTTCCTAACGTTAGCTAATTATCCAGGCTAATATTAAATGACTCGTCCATTTTTGAAAGAAAAGAGTTATAATAGTCCACTTTAGTAACGAAGGGTGTCATCATCAAAGAATTAATATTATTTGCCTAAAATACCTTATTCCCGTGGTTCTCTTTGCTCAAGTTTTGTCGTTTTCTGTATGAACTCTGAACGATCTCCATCGCGACGGCTCCCTGGCGCCTTCTGTGGCTGTCGAAAGTGAATTCCAATTAGCCTGAAATGGGGGTGAGTTTTCTGTTTCAGGACAAACCATAAATTAAAGGTCTCGTTAGTTATGGAATATTCACTAATAATTTATGACAATACAAGACAATACGCAAACTGTGTAAAATATAACTGATCAGTTATAAAAAAGACATTTAGGTTACCTGACTCAATTCCAAATGGTATAGTCCGCCCCCGACCTCGCCCCAACGTAGTACAGCTGTTATTTTCAAAATCCTCTCTCTTTCACGATGGCGGTGGGATGGCGCTGTCATTTGTTTCGTGTTCATGGCATTGACTTTAAAAGTACTACTTAGCCATGTCAACAAAGCTCATGGACGCAATCCTAAATTTCGTGCTATTTGTGGAATAGATGGATGCACAGAAAAATATCGAGTATTTAATTCGTTCTACTACCACATCAAACGAAGACATGCATCCTACCTGGCTAATGGACGCCCACCACCGGTCACTTCTACATTGACTCACTCGCACGGTCTTGGAGATGAACGGTTCGACATACCCATTTTCTCCGGCTGTGCTTCATCCATTCATTCTACCGGCAGTGCTACCAGCAATACTGAAGCGGACTCCACCACCCTCGAAGCTAACGGCTTAAACGCAACTCTAGGTGGGACCACCGAACAAGAGCTCCTGGATGAAGAAGAGGAAAGGCACAGTCAACCTCTTGATGTTCAACCCCTTGAAGCCCAAATAACCCCCGACACGGTAAGCATAATCGACTAGCGTAATATGTTTCAGTGAATCTTCACACAATGTCACCAGGTTAGCTTAGCTACATTCGTTTCAAAATAGGACTTACTGAGACAGCTAACGTAGCATTGAGAAAGAAAGAAAAAGATTAACATGAATGCGGAGTAGTATAACATGTAGGTGTTTGCCCATTGTAGACAATTAACGTCTATAATTGTGACAACCCAGCTGTTAATGTATACTGCAAATGTTACATACTTACCGTTAGCAGTAGCTGCGCACGATGTTTACAGTAGAGTCCACTAGCATGCAGCTTACACCTGGTAGGTCCCGTCCTTCAACTGTACAGGTAACCGGTAGGATTATAATGCGCGATGCAGAGGACACATCGCCAGACAGGTTTTTAGGCTGCAATTTAGCTGTTGTTTCACAGCCTCACAAATTTAAATTCACTTTAGCATTCATAACAGTGGTGTAGCACTTACTTGGTGCAACCCATTATGAATGGGATGTTTAAACATGTGAACATGCATATTTCTACTAAAGTTATGACCTGTAATAAATATTGTATCAATGAGAACTTATTACCTTTTTTTTTTTTTTAACTACATGTTTATTTGTGGTCAAGTTTACAAAACCACCGTCATTGGTATATAATGTAAAATTGAGAATAATATGTTTAAAATGTTTATAAATAATTTGATCAATTAAGGGCATAAAGTGGGAATTTAAATGGGACATTTATATACAGTGCCAATGGCTAATAATTTCTTGTTTCATGTCTCATTTCTTTTATACAGGCTTTAACCAGACGTGCTGCTGCAATTCACCGTTGATGTTCGCGAAGATGCTGCATTTCTCGGGTAAAGTATCTACCTATTTTTTAAATCATTCTTGTCTGAGGCACATCCTCATGAAGAGGTAACAGACCTTTGAATGGCGGGGAAATTGCATAGAGTGCACCATAAACACCATGTGTTATGGCAACAAAATTAATATCGAGCCCAGTGTCTGCGTACATTGGTGTATGAATGAGAGAGTGAATGGGTGACTGGTTCCTTACTGTAATTCATGTTGGGTGTAGGATACATATGTATGTGTATATACGTATATATGCATATGTTTGTATCCATAAAATAAAGAGTACGTCCTTAAGACTGCTCTACTGTAAAGTGTCTTGAGATACCATTGGCTATGATTTGGCGCTATACAAATAAAGATTGATTGATTGATTTTGATAAAGGTAGAAAAGCGCTTTATAAGTTGAGTCCATTTACCATGGGGCTATTTCCATTTATTTTTCATTGATTTTTTTTTTATTGTGGTGCTGCTTTTCCGGCACATTTTTCTCATGTTATCATCCTTGATTTGACGCTTTTTTTCACGAAGCGTTTAGATTTGGATAATGCCAAATTGGACAAAATAAGCTCGGTTCAGTTTGGGGTTAAGAGATAGAAAATTACTGTTTCTTTTATTTTTATTTTTTGTTTATTTTTTTGGTCAATTGGTAAAGGGGGTTGTGCCAGAAAAATACAAATACTTTTATAGTGGAAATTTTGAGAAAAATGAAAAAGAAAAGGAAATTAACTGCTCAAATAAACTACTACTACTAATAATGATAATTTTCTTTGTTTCTTATTGCAGGGGAATGTCAACAACATAGTGGCAGAAGTGCAACAGTTTCAATTTGCCCTTTTGGAAAACCTGCGAGAGAGAGTAAGGAATGTTTTTGAAAGACATGGACATATGGACAACATAGAGCAGCTTCGTAATGAGACAATGGCAACAATTGTTGACTTCCCCGATCCTTTCGCCTCTTTGACCACGAGTTACATGCAGGACCAAACTATTAAAGAACTTTTTCATCCAGTTGAACCTGAAGAGGTCATCATCTCACAGAAGCTCTGTAGAGTTAAGAGAGGTGGAACAAGGGTACTTAAAACTAGGAACATTTGTTTTTATTATGTGCCTCTCATCAAAAGTTTGGAACAATTTCTGTGTAACCCGAGAATATCCAATATGATTCATCACCCAACAAACTGTAGCAAAGATGGCTTTCTTAAAGACATTGTTAATGGAAGCCTTTTCAAAACTCATCCTTTATTTTCTGTTAAGCGCACAGCATTACAGTTAATTTTATATTCAGATGAAATCGAAATCTGCAATCCTCTTGGTGCACATGCTTCTGTTAACAAACTACTGATGTTCTATTACTCATTAGGAAACATTGAGCCAAAATTTAGATCAAAGCTTCCAGCCATAAGACTTCTCGCAATTGCGAAAGCTAAGGATATTTCAGAGGCTGGTGTTGATGTTATTTTGGAGCGAATCGAAAAGGATTTAAAGAAGCTTTACAGTGGTACAAGAGTCAAAACTGGAAGCACGGAAACAAATATCTTTGGTGCTGTAATATCAGTATGTGGGGATACCCTTGCTCAGCACGATCTAGCTGGGTTTAAATCTGGGGTTGGTTTTGCTTTTAGCAAGTGCAGGCATTGTGAGTGTGACTTTAACAGTATGCAAAGCAACTTTGACGAGAATGATTTTACCCCAAGAACATTACAAAATCATATCAGACAGTGTGAAGAAATGGAGAGGGCCAGTACAGAATTTCTTAAAAAATCCCTAATGACCACTTATGGCCTTAATAGAAGGAGCAAACTTGTCGATTTCCCAGCTTTTGATTTAATCCGGCAAACCCCACAGGATATAATGCATGTCTTACTTGAGGGTGTGGTGCCCTATGAAATGAAATGCGTGTTAAAGGCTCTCATTTTGTCTGGAGACACTGAATTGGACTCCATAAACACAGGTATACAAGGCTTTTCTTATTCACCGGTTGATGTACGCGACAAACCATGCCCCATCACTGTAAATACTTTATCCTCAAATGATAACAAACTTAAACAGTCTGCAGGGCAGATGTTGGTGTTCATGAAAATATTTCCATTTATTGTAAACAGCATCAGTACTAATGTATATGTTCAGTTTATAATAGGATTACTTGAAATATCTCAGATCATATTTTCCCCAGTTATAGCCATTGAAACATTGGAAAAACTCAGGAGGATGATTGAACAACACCTAAAAGAGTTTACTAATCTTTTCCCTGCCAACAACATAACTCCCAAACAGCATTATATGATACATTTTCCTTCACAAATTGAGGCCCTGGGTCCCCTGAGAAGACATATGTGTATGAGGTTTGAATCCAAACACAGATTTTTTAAAAAGTGGTCTTCAAAATTGAACTATAAAAATATTTGCAAATCTCTTGTCCAGCACAATCAAATTGTTGAAAGCACACAAAATGAGAACAATAATATTTTTACCCATGAGAAAGATCTAGGCCCTGTGGGAGAAGTGTCAAATTTCCAATATGTTGAGTCAAAGCTCAGAGATTTTCTAAACATTGTCGATGTCCAGCATGTAATTTCTGTCAAGTGGGTTACGTTAAATGGTAACACTTACACAACTGGAAAAAGCTTGATTATTACAGACACTGATAATGGATTGCCTATTTTTGGACTGATTAATAATATTTTCATTGTTGATTCGGTTTTATTTTGTTGTGAATATCAAGTTCATGAAACACTAGATTTTAATAGAAATTTGCTATCATATGAAATTACTGTACCAAATGTTGCCATGGCCACAGAAATGATTAATTTGGAGAAACTGAAGGATTACACTGCATATCAAGCTGTTATGCTCAATACCAAGATGTATGTTCCAAGAAAATATGATCTTACTGATGTATTGTTGGTAAATTAAAATGTTTAATAAACAAACTGTAAATATTGAGTTGTATAGAAATTTGCTATCATATGAAATTACTGTACCAAATGTTGCCATGGCCACAGAAATGATTAATTTGGAGAAACTGAAGGATTACACTGCATATCAAGCTGTTATGCTCAATACCAAGACGTATGTTCCAAGAAAATATGATCTTACTGATGTATTGTTGGTAAATTAAAATGTTTAATAAACAAACTGTAAATATTGAGTTATTGACTCTTGTTTAAATGTATGTTGCTGTTCTCTACACTGGGTATCTCGGTTGGCCCATTCATTGCGTAAATTCAAATGCCCATTATAATGACAACAAATGTGCATGTGATGTCATATCAACAGCATGGCAGACTGCATTCTATTACGGCAACAGCATAACAACCAAACGGTAAATTTGCAATGTTACGAAAGTAACTATGCTGACTTGCTGCTTATTTGGCTCCTGTTGACGTAATGGAATGCTATGCTGTTGCTATGCTATAGAACACACAAAATCTTAAAACAAGAAAAAATCTCTTACTGTTCACTGGTTTTGGCATCTGCATGCGTGATATAACTTGATTTTGTATAAAATCTACTTAAAATAAGATATAATATCTATGAACGATTGCTCTAGAAAGAATAACTTAAAACAAGTCAAATTATCTTAATAAGAACGTGTCCTAATAAGTGAAAACATCTAGAATCTAAACTTCTAAGATTAATATTCTTAATTTAAGTCAGTTTCACTTGGTTAGGAAATTCATTTTTGTAGTGCAGAGCTGTAAAAATAGCCTTCACGAATATAAAATTCAAAGGAGAAATAATCAAGCAAAGAAATAAACTCAAGGGAACGAAGGTGTACATCAATGAAAACCTGACAAAACAAAATGCAAGCATTGCATGGAAGGCACGTCAAATAAAAAAAGAAGGAAAGATTGTCAAGACTTGGTCAAAAAACTGCAGGATTTACATCCTGGAAGAAGAGGACGGAAAACCAGTTCTTATCAAAACGATGGACAACTTGGGAAAATACGAAGGATCCACCTAAACAATAACACTACTGATGGTAATCATGGATATGGACCCAGATCTATATAAACACTGGAAACAAAACTCAGACTGTGATTATTTTACGGAGACTGATTTAAATGTGAAACCAAGAGTAAAAAAGGTCTGTCATTTATTCATTTCAATTACTAGGTGGTGGGGTGATTAAGGATTACATTAAATTTAAATTCAAAGTGTTTATTGTCATATGTGCAGTTAGAAACACGGTTTTTTTTTTATACAATGAAATTACTGCCTTGCTTATGAGCTGGGATATAATAATGTGTTTATACAAGTTAAATCTAACAGTGGAAAATACAACACTGCCAATAAAACTAACAACAGCAGTTAGAAACACGCTTATGAACTAAGATATATTACATTAAAATACTGCCTTGCTTGTGAACTGGGATGTAGTGATGTGTTTATACAAGTTGGATCTGATCCCATCATCAGACAGTGGAGGATACAACACTGCCAATGGAACTAACAACAGCTGGATTACCCTTGATGTAGAGACAAAACAAGGTGACATTGTGGATGAAAAGGGAAAAACCTTCCAAACACCTTCGAAAGAGGAACTATTCTTGAACTGGAGGAATGCTAACAACGTCTGGCAGGGAACAAGGCCAACACAAACAAAGATAGAGAGGACAACACTGACTACAGACGGACGTTCAGAAGAAATCAAGAATGTTTGACCAGAGAGACATGTAAACCCATGTAAATTTGCGATGGTAAAACAGGGGACGGGACCCGGATAAGCAAACTGCTTCTCTCGTCTCCTTTTTCGGCATGTACAAAAAAAGAAAAAGAAAAAAAAAAAAAAAGTGAATGTAACCATGTCGGAAATAAACTGAATAAATAAATAAATAAATAAATAAAAATAAATAAAGAGCTGATGGAGAATCACACGCTCTCAGAACATGTCCTACCTTTGGATCACGTTGGAAGAAGTTCTGGACCTTGAATAACTGTTGTTACTTGTGTCGATAAAAATGCCTTTAGTTTAAATTATTCTTTCATTTTATTCCTTCTCACTTACCTCATTCCTAGGGCTGGGCAATATGGCCTTTTATAAATACCGCGATATTTTTAGGCCATGTCACGATACACGATATGTATCTCGAAATCACACCAGTATGATGATTCTATATGTCTACATTAAAACATTCTTGATCATACTGCATTAATATATGCCAATTTTAAACTTTCATGCAAAAAAGGGGATATCACAACTAAGTCAAAGTTGACATAACTGTATTTATTAAACAGTGAGTGGCTCAAACATAAAATTGTCAACACGTTCTGTGCAAAATTGTCACAGAGACATTTCAAAACAAGACATTAGTGCAGGATGCAACTCACATGGCATTTCAAAACACAAAATTAAAGTGCACTTTTTGTACATAATGCCACTACAATATTTTAAAACAAATAGTGCCCTTTTGTGCATGTTGTCATTAAGATGACATTTCAAAACAACACTAAATTTAAGTGCACCTTTTGTGCATAATGCCACTAAGATATTTTTAAAAAAAAATCAAAAAAAAAAAAAAAAAAAAAGTCCGCGAGTTTAACGGTATGGTCATTTTCAACACCGCACAGACTACAAGCTGCGATATATCGAGTATATTCGATATATCGCCCAGCCCTACTCATTCCTGTTAAATTACAAACTACAACTGTTCAAGATGACGACGAGGTCCTATATTGTTTTTGAAAAGTTTTTTTTAAAAAGTTTTAAAAAGGTAATGAAATTAACCTCAGGATTCCTGCATATACCCTGTTAATTATTTAGTAGCTTTTCACATCATTTGGTAACTTTTTAGATATTTGAACAGCTTTTAAGATCATTTAGCAGCTTTTTAGATAATTTAGTAATTTTTTAAATCATTTAGTAATTTTTTAGATCATTTAGTAGCTTTTTATTTTATTTTATTTATTATTTAGTGAGTGGTAATACCTAAAGCAGGTATTTGGGATTAACGTATGTACAGCCCATTATGAGTTTTAGCCCACATCCCAAGGCGTGGCAGTGCATTGCAGACCAGTATATGTGCAAAAAAGGAGCCCCAGGCCACCCCCCCACAATCGAGCAGCACCCCAGACGCCCCCGAGATCCCAGGCCAAGAAGCAGCCACCTCCCCCCACAGACACATCTGAGGAAGCCCCAAAAAGCCGAGCACCCAGCGCATCCTGCCAACGACCCTAACCCCCAACCCCAAGGCCCACCGCCAGAATCCCGCCCCCCCAACCAACCCAAGCACCCAAACCCAGTCAACATGGACAACAAAGATGTAATTGTAAAAAGTGGAGATCTTTTCCATGTCCTCATGCAACGAAAGAGCTGCTACGATCAGTTGGCCGAGGGTTTGAAGTACTATGGGGTAAGTTTAAATTTAAATGCAACTTTACTTACATGTGCATGTGAGCTGCACAATAAAGGAATATGTGAAATGTGTGATATTTTCAGTATTATTAGCAAGATGGCTTGAAAAATACAGATGCTCACATATATATACCATATCAGTCTAAAGTTTGGACACATACCTGTTAGATCAAATGGGTATGGATGTCCAATCTCTTGAGTCATACTGTATATTATATACAAATATTGAAACTGCCATTAGGCGAAGGTTTTTGTTGGTTTTTTTTTAATGCCAAACTGTATTCTCACTTGCTCTGAGGCTGTTTATTAAATGAACACACTTTGAAGTATAACTTCAGGATAGTGTTTCTATCCTGAAACTACAGGATCAACATCTAAAATCATATCTGCTCATTTCTCATCCTGGTAACCATTAAATATATGTGTAAGCACTCATGAGAAGCTTCAGAAGACAGAAGCAGCTTTCCACTGAGATCCACCTGCTCTGATTGGCTGAAGACTTTATTCTCAGATTATTAATTTTTATATTTCAACTTTTTCTAGGGAAAATGGCAAGAAATTGTAGATTTTTGTCACTGACACATTTGGAAAAGTTTAAATTTACGCTTTTAATTTGTAGTTTCATCTGTGGTCAAAACCAGAATCCTAGGGCAGTGTTTCTCAAATGGGGGTACATTTACACCTTGCCCCTCCTTATTTGTCAGATCTCCTGCGTATTGCCACTTCCTTTCACTCCCTCAGGTCTTCATCCTTCCATTGTGTTCCACCCTCCTCCATTGTGCCCTCCAGCCGGCTCAGCACCATTGGGTGGAGAGCATTTAGTCACTTTGTTCTCTATCTCTGGAATTCACTCCTGTCAGACATTCACATCGACTCTCTCCCTCTGTTTAAATCCAAACTCGGTCGTCACCTGTTCAAAATTGTATACTCTCTGTAGTTACATTATCCCATGTTTTATGCTTGTATTTTTGTTTTTTTCTCTGCTTACTTTTATTGTACAGTGACCTCGAGTGACCTGAAAGATGCATTTAAATTAAATGTATCATGTAGTAAATGACATCTTTAACTAACTACAATAACTGACCGTTTGATTTCTAAATGTAAAACATCTTATAATTAAAATTAATACTGTAAGATTTCAACTTTTGAAAACTGTGCATTGACATACATTTCTTCCTGCATGTACAGTGGGCCATAAAAGTATTTATTCAGCCACCAAATGTGCAAGTTGTCCCACTTAAAAAGGTGAGAGAGGCCTGTAATTTTCATCATAAATATACCTCAACTATGAGAGACAAAATGAAAAAAAAAATCAAGAAAATCACATTGTAGGATTTTTAATAAATTTATTGGTAAATCCCTCTGTAAAATAAATATTTGGTCACCTACAAACAAGCCAGATTTGTGTCTCTCACAGACCTGTAACTTCTTCTTTAAGAGGCTCCTCTGTCCTCCACTCGTTACCTGTATTAATGGCACCTGTTTGAACTGGTTATCAGTATAAAAGACACCTGTCCACAACCTCAGACAGTCACACTCCAAACTCTACTATGGCCAACACCAAAGAGCTGTCAAAGGACACCAGAAACACAATAGTAGACCTGCACCAGGCTGGGAAGACTGAATCTGTAATAGGTAAACAGCTTGGTGTGAAGAAATCAACTGTAGGAGCAATTATTAGAAAATGGAAGACATACAAGACCACTGATAATCTCCCTCAATCTGGGGCTCCACACAAGATCTCACCCTGTGGGGTCAAAATGATCACAAGAACAGTGAGCAAAAATCCCAGAACCACACGGGGGGACCTAGTGAATAACCTGCAGAGAGCTGGGACCAAAGTAACAAAGGCTACCATCAGTAACACACTACGCCACCAGGGATTCAAATCCTGCAGTGCCAGACGTGTCCTCCTGCTTAAACCAGTACATGTCCAGACCTGTCTGAAGTTTGCTAGAGAGCATTTGGATGATCCAGAAGAGGATTGGGTGAATGTCATATGGTCAGATGAAACCAAAATAGAACTTTTTGGTAAAAACTCAACTAGTCGTGTTTGGAGGAGAAAAAACACCATACCATGTGTAAAGCATGTGACAAAGGGCAGCCCTGGTGGAGTCCAACCCTCACTGGAAACCAGTTTGACTTACTGCCAGCAATGCAGACCTTTCTAATATTAAATACATTATTCATAATTTTATTTTTCTTCTCATTTGTTTTCTGTAGAATTTATTTATTCATTTATATTTTGGCTGCACGATTAAAGTTAAAGAATAAACAAAATATTTGAGAAATTTGCATCCAGCAGTCATCACTGCATTTATGAATATTAGTTCTAAAAACATTTTTATTATTAGGATTTGGTTAAATTTTGTTTAAATCATTAATTTCATATAGTTAGTAGGGGTGAGTATTGACAATGATATTACAATACGATACGTGTCACGATACAATAATATTGTAATATATTGAGATACTCTACCCAGTTAATATCAAAATTAAACGTAAAGATGAAAAATCAAGTTGCTGTCTCTCAATCTTTTTGGTCAAATATTAATAATTGGATTTCACTAAAAATAACTGATTTTCCAAACTTTGAAATACAACATATTGTTTACTACATGGAAAATTTAGATTCTTCCATTTCAGATATTGTCAATATTATTTAACTACTGGGGAAAAACCATATTCATTGTGCAAAGTGGAGAAAACACAAGCCCTCATTTTCTGGATTTACCAACGAGTTCAAACTGTTTTTTTACAGCCCTGGAGAAACTTCAGAATAGTACATTTGTACAGAAGCTTTATTCTGACTTTGCAAAAAAACTGTTGTTTTGACTTGGGGAGCGTGTGTGTGTGTTCAAGATGTAGGTACGTATATGTTTGTATGTGGATGTGTTTATGTGCATTTGTTTACTGACTGCCCATATGCTGCTGAGTTTGGCCATGATCTCCTCTGTGTCTAAGCTCTGATTACTATTGTATTTTATCATTTTTAATTTTAAGCTTCTTGCCTTGTTCCCCCTTTTACTGAAATGTTTGTTTTCATTCTGTTCTTGCTTCTGAAGCTGTAACAAGCTGAGATTTTATCGAGTGTTTGGAATTTTGAAATTGTTCAATAATAATTAAAAAAAAAAAAAGAAAAAAAAAAAACATTCACACCATGATGGAGGAAAACACTTCCTGTTGTCTTTCCTCCTGACAGTCATGTGACCGAGCAGCCAATCATAGAGCACCCTCTGCTGGTCACAGCAGCTCACTTCAGACTTCTTCTTCTTCTTTGGTTTATTGGTGGTTATCAAACAACTGTAGGTGCATTTCCGCCATCACTGGTAAGGAATGTGAACTAAGAAGCAGGAAGGACCCCATCAGTGAAGAAACAGAGTCCTGGTATCTGCCCATCTTCGGAGTGTACCACCTGCAGAAGCCTGGTCAGATACGCGTTGTATTCGACTCGAGTGCTCAACAACAAGGTGTTTCCCTTAATTCAGTGCTACTAACAGGTCCTGACCTAAACAACACCCTGCTTGGTGTACTGCTGCGGTTTAGGAAAGAGCCCGTCGCAATCACAGCTGACATCCAACAGATGTTTTATGGATTTCTTGTGAAGCCTGATCACAGAGACTATCTAAGATTCTTTTGGCACAAAGACAATGATCTGTGCCAAGAGGTGCTAGAATACCGCATGTGTGTTCATGTTTTTGGAAATAGCCCATCTCTGGCGGTGGCTATTTATTGTCTCCGAAAAGCTGCTCAGGAAGGCGAGTCAAAGTTTGGAACAGACACAACACGGTTTGTGGAAAGGAATTTCTACCTGGATGACGGACTTATTTCCCTTCCCACAGAGTCTGAAGCTATAGACCTACATAAGCGAACGTGTGCATCCTTGGCTGAATCCAATCTAAACCTTCACAAAATCGCCTCAAACAGTGTCACAGTCATGCAAGCCTTTGACCCCAAAGAACTGGCCACAAACATTAAGGACTTAAGTTTAGATGATGAAATGCTGCCAGCACAGCGAAGTCTTGGTCTCTCCTGGGACATAAACTCAGACTCATTCACATTCAAAGTGGCCATAACGGACAAGCCTTACACACGTTGTTGTCTGTTATCTGTCATTAATGGTATCTTTGACCCATTGGGACTGGCAGCACCAGTGACAATTCAAGGCAGACTGTTACTACGAGAATTAGCCAGTGACAACCAAGAGTGGGACACCCCTCTTCCCGAGAACAAGGCAGAATCATGGGAAAAATGGAGAATGTCATTACAAGACCTGTGCAGTCTTCATGTGCCACGCTGCTATGTGTCATCTTCACTTCCTGAATCTACCTACACAGAACTATGCATCTTTTCTGATGCTTCCAGCAGATGCCTATCTGAGAACCATCTCTGAGCAAGGTCAGAGTGAAGTAGGGTTTGTAATGGCAAAAGCGAAGTTAACGCCAATACCTGAGTCTACAATACCTCGCTTAGAACTATGTGGAGCTGTTCTCGCAGTCGAGGTAGCAGAGCTTGTACTAGAAGAACTGGACTACAAGCCAGTTGCTGTGAAATTTTCCTGTGACAGTATAGTTGTACTTGGATACATCAGCAACAACACCAAACGCTTCTATGTGTATGTGCACAATCGCATTCAACGCATTCGCCAGACAACAACCCCTGAACAGTAGCATTATATCTCATCAGAGCCAAATCCAGCTGATCTAGCAACAAGGTCGGTACCTGCAAATCAACTGATGGACAGTATGTGGTTCAAGGGACCATCATTTCTGTACAAGCCCCTCGAACTTGAGATATATAAGCCATTCAAGCTGGTAGATCCTGACGCTGATGTGGAAGTTAGGAAAATTACCACACTGACAACGCGCATTGAGAACCACAGGCTCACATCCAAGAACTATCAACACTTTTCAACATGGAGCTCCCTTCTCAGAGCCATCTCTTTCTTGGTTCATCAAGCACATTCTCACATGTCAACAAACTCATCAGTCAACACTTGTAAAGGATGGCATCGCTGTACAAAGCCACACACGCCAGAAGAGTTGGAGATAGCCAAAAGGCTCATCCTTGAGTCTGTTCAAAGAGATGCTTACCCTGATGAGTACACATCACTTCAAAAAAACAAGGAACTTTCCAATTCAAGCGAAATCCTGAGTCTTGATCCCTACATGGATGGCAGTCTTATCAGAGTTGGGGGACGCCTTGGACAAACCTCACTCAAGCCAGAGTTAAAAAATCCACTCATTCTTCCAAAAAATCACCATGTCACAAAGCTGTTAGCCAGACATTATCACATGGAGGTAAAGCGTCAAGGACGACAGTTTACAGAAGGAGCCATAAGAGCAGCTGGCTTCTGGATTGTTGCTGGCAAAAGAATGATAACATCAATCATTTACCACTGTGTGACCTGTCGAAAGCTTAGAGGTAAACAGCAACAGCAAAAAATGGCTGACCTTCCTCCTGAAAGGCTTGACACATCTCCACCTTTTTCCTACGTCGGACTGGATGTATTTGGTCCATGGACAGTTGTTACTCATCGCACAAGAGGTGGTGCAGCTGAGAGCAAAAGGTGGGCCATTCTGTTTACCTGTATGAGTACTTGAGGTGTCCACAGTGAAGTCATCAAGTCACTGGACACCAACAGCTGTGTGAATGCCCTGCGGAGATTCTTCGCAATCAGAGGTCCGGCAAAGCAATTCTTGTCAGATAGAGGTACCAACTTTGTCGCAGCTAGTTCGGAACTTGGCATGAATCAGCTTAATGATAAGACAACAAAAATCCTTGCCTATCTTTACAATAATGACTGCACATGGAAGTTTAATCCTCCACATGCCTCTCACATGGGAGGTATCTGGGAGAAGATGATTGGTGTCACTCGAAAGATACTGGACTCTATGCTTCTGCAGAACAAACACAGTTGTCTGACGCATGAAGTACTGTGCACTTTGATGGCTGAGGTTTCGTCCATAATCAATGCAAGACCGCTGGTCCCAGTTTCATCTGACCCCTCATCACCATTTCTGCTTTCACCTGCAATGCTTCTGATGCAAAAACCACCTGTTGTTCCTCCACCAAGAGAGTTCGTTGGAAAAAGACTTGTCAAAAGTCAATGGAAAAAGGTACAAGCCCTCGCCAATGAGTTATGGAGTTGCTGGAGAGACGAATACATCTGCACCCTTCACTCAAGACGAAAGTGGCTCAAGACCTGCCGCAACCTGCAACCTGGAGATATTGTGCTCCTGAATCAATCACAAGCTGCCCGAAATGCATGGCCAATGGCTATAATCACCTCAACATTCCCTAGCAGTGATGGTAGGGTGCGCAAGATTGAGGTGAGGATCCCAGGGAACCTCAAAGACTTTTCAGCGGCCCATCTCTGAAGTCATTCTTCTCCTTGAGAATGACCAGTAATGAGTAAAGTATTCAAGTAGTGGCATTATCATGCCAGATGGGGAGTGTTCTGCCCTGCAGGTTAATAAATAGTTTAATTTGTTTCTTAAAAATAGTTGATTATAATTGTTGTCTTCCAGTTTTAGTTTGTAATGTTAAAAGCACAAATGCACATTAATTTTACCCAAAGGCGTATTTTATTTTGAAGAGGCTTGTAAGAGTTGCAAGGTATCATGGGTAATAAACCTGCTAGCTAGCGTCAGTGTGCAGTGTAATGGTGGATAGATGTGAACATACAGCTACATCTTCCTGGTTTAAAGTTCTTCTACACTTCAGAAAGCAATGGCTGTGAGTATATACTTTGTTTAAGAGCTAAAGTAACCTGATTGTATAACTTTTAGATACTTTATGTGTGTTTAAAGAGTTCGTTTTTGTGGCTTGAAAATACTGCTATTAGATTGTATTGCCATGCAAAAAACGCCATCTTGTGGTACATAATGGAACAGCAGAAATATTATTGTTACTTTTTACATCTTGTAAGCATGTCTACATGACATTGCATTTGTTTAATGGTTTAGTAGTGATTTAAATGTTTATGTTTTTGCAAGAAGACCAAGTGGTTAATTGTGTACATTTTATTTTGTGTTTTGCTTTATTGCAGTTTCACTCGTAATAGCATGAGTCTTCATGTCACAAGGTTTTGTGAATAAAGGGAGCAAGATGCTCTGAACCTGGCTCGTAAATTCAAGTTTGGCTTGCTGTTTATCTGCGTTAACATACTGGGCGTATACAACACGTAGTGAGAACAGTACAGTTACGTTTTATGGGCTTTTTGTTTTATTAAAGGCTCAGTAAGTGTGATTAGTTGTAATTGAACTTTAGTCATTTAGGATGTAATTGTAATTGATTTCAGGGGGAAAATAATAATTGTAATTGGAAAAAATGCTGGTCAACATAATCAATTTAGTTGTATTTGAACATGGATAATTGAAGTCATAATTGTAAGTTTGGCAGAAGTATGTGTAACTGTATAAAGTGAGGCTGTAGTCAACAGTGCATTACCAGGTTATGGTCCTCATCCATCCGTCCCTCAGTCACTCCTTTGGTTATGACAGCGAGCGCAGATCAAACCTGATGCTGCTGGATGACAGAACTCTAGTGTTTATAGCAGGAAACCTGCTTGTACTGCTGCAAGTTCACACCAAGGAGCAGAGATACCTGCGTTCCTGCAGCGGAGAAGGAATAGGTGCTATCACAGTAAACTGATCTCCTGACACACTGACGATGTTATCATGCATACTCTGCTCAACAAATGTATATTTAACAAAGTACCTGTAATGTAGGCCACTTCCAGTCTTCTGTCCCCAGTTTTCTGACCAGCTTCTTTTGTTGTGACTAATATTAATCACATGTATATCTTTATGTATGTTTGTGTGTAGGCTCATCCCAGTAATGAGTACTTTGTCATAGCTGAGAAGGAAAACCAGCCTCTCATACTCGTCTATGAATATCCCTCATTGAGACTCTACCACATCCTCAGAGGTAAACATGATACATAATATCTATTAAGCATTTTTGTCATTTTGGATGATGGAGGCTGTTTTCTTATTTGCCATGTGTGCAGGAGGCACAGAGCAAGTGTACAGCTCTGTGGACTTTAACCTGGATGGCAGCATACTGGCCAGTGTGGGCGGAGCCCCAGATTACATGCTGACTCTGTGGGACTGGAGACATGAGGAAGTGATGCTGAGGTGCAAGGCATCCTCACAAGAAGTCTATAGAGTCAGATTCTCCCCACACAACCAGAACTGCTCACCTCGTCAGGAACTGGACACGTCAAGTAAGGAACACAATGATTACCCCTGACTAGCCTGGAGATAAGCCACACCCACTTCCTTACTTTTTGTAATCGCCTGTATTAAACATGATATAATAATACAAGGAGATTAGGATGGATTCCAGGCTAAGTACAGAAGGTGCAGCAGGAGCACCAGTGGCTCCAGGTGTGGCTTTTCTTCACAAGAAGGTATTTTATGTAAACGACTAAGATGTAAATATGAATAAAGCTTTATGTACTTCACTGAAATAAAAAAGAGCACATTTTTATAATAAATACTAGTTCAAAGCTTCAAGGTTCCTGGGGAAACAAAGCACTTCTTTGAATGACAAACAGCTCAATCTGACTGATATCATCTTGTTATGGTGAAATGGAAGGATGCAATAACAGAAATATTGAACTTGTTCATTATAATTAGAGCCCTGACGGTTTAGTCTCGTATTTATTTATTTTTAATCCTGAGCTGCTGTTTTATTGAAATGAAAAGGATTATATACTGAATCAGGACACGTTAGTGAGTTTGAACTTTGGCATTTCAATCCAATAAAATTCCACTGAAACTAACAAACTGAACACCACAAATCACTGCTTTGAAAAATGTCAGGGAAAAACATTGTTTTTAAAATAAATAAACAGATATAAAAATAGTTTGATAAATATTTGGTCAATTCCAGCAAATATACAGGTATGGGGGAAAAAGATGACATTTTTAAATTATAAAAGCAAATCATAAAAAGAAATACTCGTGTTAATAAAATTGTGCTTCATAAAAAAATGTATGTAAATGTATTTTTCTAACTTTTTTAGTTTTTCAGTGTAAAGACTATATTATAGCTCTAAAACCAACTAATCTGCAAAGGAACACGTGAATTGAGCATCATCTTTTCAAACAATTCCCAGGCAAGGTTATTGTGTAACATTTAAGCTTTTGTGACCGTTATTACTAGTCCACACTGCTTAAAGCTGGGGTATGTAAGTTTTTTTTTTTTTTTTTTTTTTTTTTTTTTTTTATTTGGTAAAAAAATCAATAATCATTTTTAATATATTGTATTGCATATTGTAATCCAGTGTTCTGAGTGGACAGTGAATCTCTTCTCCATCTCCTGGCTCTGTAAATGATCTTTAAAAATGCATGAGTGTGATGCTGGACTTCAGCCAATCAGAGATGTTTCTACCAACAGGGTGATCTCATGAGCTGTTTTAAGCATTATTATTGGCTGCTCAAGCTGCTCTTCAAAAGTTGATGCGTTTTCTGGATCTGAGAGTAGGGACAGTCCCATGGCTCTATATTCTAGCTGAAGTCTCTTATCCGGCTTTTGGCACAGCAGTTACACGGCAAATCAAGAGGAAAAAGGAAGACCGAGATGGAGAAGCAACAGAATAAAGGCAAAAACGTGTTCAGGAGGAACAGAGTCCACAGGGTCGGTGTGTGCAGCGAACTGCGAGTGGTCTGCTTTCAGTCAGCGCAGTCCGCCTCGAGTCAGAGAGAGTGAGAACAGACGGAATATTTAGCTTATTAAAAATGATCTAAGGTGGAAATAACAGACCCAATTCATCTGCAGTGTGGACGCAGTGTGTCTGCTCTGATCAGCTGAGAAATGACTGCTTGTGTTTGCGGAGCAGCTGTGACTCTGACCCTCTTACTGTCCTCACAGCAGTGAGTGATACATGCTTTTATGTCTCGAAAACATCAGAAAACTCTCCAATAACACAAGATGAAGTTCCTACATTTGTTACTCGTCTCTATGGAGAAAACAGTCGCAAAGAGTTCCACAGTGTGCGCGTGCGCGCAAGTTTTGTTTAGGAGGGGAGCGTGGAGCGCCTCACGATTCTACATACCTCAGCTTTAAAGAGTGGTGTCTGTCTGTAAAGAACTTGTTTACTGATATCATTGCATTGTGTAAACATAAAGAATTTCTTTCATGTTTGTTATTTTCTCAGGTTGTCATGTATCTTCATGTTATTTGGCAGGAGTGTCATAATTATGAAGATAAAGACTTTTTAGAGGATGAGAAAATATTAATATTACAAATGCATATTTCAAGTCATCAGAGTAATCAACAAACTCCTCAGGCCAGGATTTAAAAATCCTGCTTTCTACCTCCTTCAAAAAACATTAGTTAGTGAAGACTTTTGTTGTGAAAAAAGACCTTATGTGACACTGTGTGATTTTATTTCTTCTTTTTGCATCCTGTTTAGGTTTTGGACTATTTCTCCCACATTCACAGGTCTCAAATTGCAAGGGGTTATGGCAGTGTTTTTCAACCTTTTTTGAGCCAAGGCACATTTTTTTCATTGAAAAAATCACGAGGCACACCACCAGCCAAACATGTTAAAAAATGATACTCTGTAGCCTATATTAACAATATAGCCATTCTCATCAAAGTGTCTTGAATAGGAATCAAATAAACACAAAGAATAAAGGACTTTATCATCATTTGTATTTCTTCTTTCAAATAAAAAGTGCACTTAACATGTCCACTTCAAAAATACAGCTTGAACATAACAAATGAAACAACAATGTGGTCTTAAAGGTAGTAGAAAACGTCAAAGTGTTTTGCAAACTCTAATTCTGTCCAAAATTATTAATTACCAGGAATACAGAAATATCGTGCTTATTATGACAGAAGCAATAATATTTGGGAAAGATTTCACTGTTCTACACTGAGAATCCAAATGAAACATAACTCTCGCTGTATTGCCTCGAGCTCACCGTCTTTGCTTTCTTTCCTCCACTCATACTAGGGCCTTCTTCTGGGTCCGAATTTTGTCCAGGGCCCAGTTCGGAATTGGTATTTTTCCTCTTCAAAAACTTCTCCATCACTGTCACCGTAGTTTCGCTTACCCACAATGCTTTTACCGCCAGCTGTCACTTTCATGCCTCACTAATTCTCTTGTCTCAACGGACAATGCAATTCGCTACCTGCTGCCATCTAGTGTTATGGAAGAGTTTTACATGATTACGCTCTCAAGGTGGGTTCACACCGAACGCGACTGAAGTGACTGAAGCGATGCGATTACATTAAAAATCAATGTAAATGACGCAACGTCAATTTATTCCCCCCTCAGCGACGCGACTTGCATGATCAAAGTTGAAAAATTTTAACTTTTTAAGCGACGTGAAGCGATATCTCCCGTCCTCCACTGTCTGTAGAGCGGAGGCAGCAGCCCCTCCCTCCCGCTCCCGCTGCAGTGCTGACGGCTGCAGCGGAGGCTGTTCTACTTCCTCAAAGTATCAGGTTCAAAATTAAAGCGGTAAATTTCTTTAAAACCACAGTAACTACTGATCAAACACATTCTGAGTGAAGTCATCCTTTAATATCTCCGTTAAGTTGATCATTTAACCGTAGAAGCGGAGCAAGAAGGAAAAAAAAAGACGTCATCAACACTCTCTCTCTCTCTCTACCCTGTTACCGGGGCCACACACACACACACACACACACGCACACACGCACACACGCACACACGCACACACGCACACACACACACACACACACACACACACACACACACACACGCACACACGCACACACACACACACACACACACACACACACACACACACACACAGCTCCCTAGTGATCGCGTCGCTGGAGCGATGAAATGATGGACTGACAAAAAAGCACCACTATGTGCAAACTACCGATCAGGGACGATTTAAGGCAACGGCATCGCTTCCGTCGCGTTCGGTTTGCACGCACCTTTATTCACTACTGCAGCACGGACACTCGACAATGGTATATTATTTGCAGATAATAATTAATATGTTTTCAAAAATTTTTTTTAGACCAATTAGGTGAAATTGGATAATTTCCCACGGCACACCTGACGATCTCTCGCGGCACACTAGTGTGCCGCGGCACAGTGGTTGAAAAACACTGGGTTATGGGATATTTTGGGGAAACATCAGCCACTGACGTAGAGGGATTCGTGGAGCTTCCTGATAGAAAGGTAGGTCACCTGCTCCAGTTATGCAGTACCTGGCATTATAACTTTCTCAGTTCAGAGATGACATTCAGCTCAGATTCCTTTCATGCTTGTAGCCAAAGACAATCCTAATGTGGCATTTGCTAATTGATACAGATCCTACAACCAGCTTCTTCATGTGTTTAGGAAACTAGGATAAAGTTCTGCTAGAGAAAAGAGATGTGTTCTGGCTTTGTGACCAATTTAAACTGAGCCTGACTTCTGTCACCGGTTGGTACAGTAAAATCAGTTGTAGAAACCATCTTGTTGCTGATGTAGTGTAAGACACATGCATTTTCGTAAAGAAATTAAAAACAAATGCACTGCTAAATACTTCATTTGGAGCAGAAAAATAAGGATTCACAGGGACAACTTTTTATAATTTTCACTATCTCTGTACTCGCTTCTGGAAGTCAGATAAAGGTCATTTGTGTGAATAATTTGATGTCACAATTTGCTTTTGGTCAAGTTTGTGTATATTCATAACAGCTCTGATTTGTTGGTGCCATTAGTACGCAAATATTTCTACTCTCCGCTCCTGTCCCCCCATGTTAAAAACAACTAAACCCCCCCTACTTCTGACAAAACATTCTTTGTCTTAAGTCAGAAAAAACATGAAATATATAGCTACAACTTTGTCAAACCAATGACAGGTCAATTATATTTTTACTGAACATAAGGCCAATAAGCAAATGTTAAGGACAGATTTTAACTACATTTTCCTCCGATGATTTTATTACCATTAATATTCTGGCCCATTTAATGGTTCACGACAAACAAATTGACTGTTTTTTTTACTTCACCAGTGTTTTTGGTTCTGAATTGACTGAGTCTTCTCCTGGTTAGGTGGTAACAGGTACAGAATGGGGTAACCTGCTGCTGTGGGATAGAGAGGCCATCAAAGTGGAGATCTGCCAAACAGAGCGGCAGAGCTGTCATGTGGGGACAGCACAGCCCTTTTCCTTAGAAGATGGACTGTTGATGACTTTTGGTTCTGATGGGGTGATCAGGGTACGATTAATCTTCTCTACGTGTTTTATTTTGAGCAGGTTTATAGGGGATCACATGCAGCTTATTCATGCTGACAAGGCAGGAGACAGTATTGGCTACAGGCGGCTATCTGTCTAATATTGTGTGGCCCCTAAAGTAAACACACAAAATGACTTCAAAAACACATAAGACAATAGAAAAACTCACAAAACAGCAGAAATTCACAAAATTGCTCTAAAAACCTATAAATGACCAAAAAATACACAAAAGGACAACAAATATACCAAAAATTACTCCATAAACATTGACTACAAAAAAAACACTCAATAAAAAAAACTACACAAAATGAATTCCTAAAACACACAAAACAACAAAGATACACAAAATTACAGAAAAATATACAAAATACAAACAAAAGACAAAAAATTACAACAAACAAATACACATAAAAAGCTTGTTGTTTATTCCTTTATTTATGAACAGATTGGTTGTTGTTATGAACGCTGACATTAATATGGATAATGTGGCCCTCGGATCGAACTATCATATTTTTGTGGCCCCCGCTGTTATAGAAGTTGCCCATTTCTGCTGTACTGGATGCCTGTGTGTCACAGGGTCACCACCTACAGACACTTTTATTCACACAGCATTATTCAACTGATGCCAACAAACCACTATTGTGTTAATAATTGTCAATATATGACTCATCAACATCACAAGAACAAGTCTCTCATTACTTTTGAACTAATGAAGGAACTTCATTATTAGTTCTTCATTTGGAGCTGCTTTCATTTCATTTTTGAATTGACCCTTAAAAGAACAAATCTGTTATTGCATGTGGAAACCACACCATTATTCTATTTGTATGTAAGGTGTATGTCTTACTATGTAACTCTGCCACAGGGCTGGGACATTGAGAAAATCAACATGGCTGACACACACAGTGGAAGGTTAAAAATGGAACCCATTACTGAGCTGGTAGTTGGACACAATGTCTGCCTGTCATCTGTGGTGAGGAGCCCCCTACCCAACTCCTTCATCTGGTTTGCCCAGGTCAGATGCAAAATCATCAACACTTGTGTCTACAATGCACCATAACGCTAGAGTCGGTGTGTTCCTACAGGATTCCAATGGAGCCATCTGGAAACTGGACCTTTCTTTCACAAACACTGTGAGTGAAGATGGTTTCCCTGAAATGATTTTCAGATCATTTACATGTTTGTTTATTTTTTTATTTCCGACAATTATTGGCTTTGGTGTCTCAACTGTTGGGGTGGGTCACAGAAGTCTGTCGTAGAGCCTTTCCAGGCGTAACAGCATTGTACCATTTTTACATTACATTTGGAGTTAGTTTAGTTTAGTTTCAGTCCTTAGAATTATATTTAATGATAGATGACTAAAAACGATTAAATATATAATGAGAAAAAGGGATAAATAGGTAAAAGGTCCTAAGTAGGCTATTTGCCTGTGGGTGAAAGTCCATTGCTTTTATTTTGAAGGGTTTTACTACTAACTTTTTCTTAGAGTACAGTCTATTTAGGCATCACCACATGGCAACAATTTAGTACTTTTTTCCCGCTAACTAACATTGCTTTTCACTAATTAGTAAATAGGTTTTCAAATGAAAAGGTAATTTTGTAATGTATTTTTTACTCCACATTTTTCCCCTAGTTTTCAGCTTGCATATACAAATGGCAGCCAGAGACACACTATAGGGCCAAATACATTTGACCACCTTATATTTTTCAGGGTTTGGGCTGGCCCCTTGTCTTTGTTTAAACCTGCCTGTGATTTTATGATCACAGGTTCAACAAAACATGTTATTTAAATGAATTTGAGAAGTAAAATATGACTCCATTTGTGTTGTGGCTTGCTATTAAGAAGTGATGGTGGGTCCTAAACAGTGAAACAAAGGCTGTGGTTACATCTGTATGTGCAGACTCCAGATCCAGAGTGCCTGTTTACTTTCCATGCCGGGTCAATCCACGGTCTGGATGTTTGTAAAACATCACACCTCATGGCCACGACAGCTCCTGACCGTGAGTACGCACACACACAAGCACACACACACTTGACATTTACAGAAATTGCTTTCTTCCTTGGATTAGTATGGAATAGTCTCAGATTCTTATAATCTCCTTAACATAATCTCCTTTTTTGAAGTTTTACTATAATCCAGGTCTCGAAAAAGAATTATACTAAACCTGGCCAGAGGCCGGTTATACAGAATTATACAAAAATTGTAAAAACTGGTGTTTAATCAACGTGTCTGTGCTCCGACTATTGGTTTAGCATTATCGTTGCAGATATTGCTCAGACTTTCTCCCTTGATTTAATTTCGGGCTATAATCCCGCTCTATCCCAGTCATTGCTTTTGTGTCCTTGGGCCAGGCACTTTTCACACATGGCCTCATATGAATGGGTATGAATTGTGCATGAATAGGCGTGGTTTGCCCCAGGGCAGCTGTGGCTACAATGTAGCTTACCACCACCTTTATGACTGGTGTGAATTAATTATGGTTTCTGTAAAGCACTTTGAGTGTCATTAGAAGTGTTATATGAACACAAATACGTACAATTCTAAAGTCATGAACTATTGTCTAGATGTCTTTACATATTTGCTGTTTTTTCTCTCTTTTTCCCTCAATTCCAAATTAAAGGTCAAACTCCTGTTCCACACAAACATATGTTAACTAATGAAATGTATAACTAAATGTTTAACCCCTTTCTGATCATTTCCACATTTACAATCACCTTTTGCATAATGTGCACAATCTTAAGCAAAACATGATCGGACCAGTCCATGATTTCATTAGTCTAAAACTGTATTATGTTGTCTGGAACTAGACAAACAAAGAAGCATCCAGATTTTGAATAAAGTCTTAAAGCAGAACTAAGTAACATGCAGTTAGCACTGCCCCTAAAGGTTCCTTTTGGTTATGCCACTGTCGTAAAAACTCTGCACCCCCTGCCGCCTGCCCCACGCCACAGCTACATGCTTTTCTCTCCCAAGACGGTAGCAATCGATCACTGAAAAATCCTAATACAACAGTGACACTACGGGTGCTTTCACACATAGTCCCATGTGACCATGTCAACAGTATGAGGAAGAGAGACAAGTAAAATAAATGAATGGGAGTAACACGGAAGGGAGTGTGGCAATGTGTGTGGTGTGTTTGTTTGTGTGCTGACAAAGCGGCTCTGAAAATGGATGGATAGATGGATGAATATTTGTGTGTGTGCTGCGTGATGGAGGGCTGGCTTGCGAGTGTGTGTGCGTGCCTTTTGCCGCGACGACAGTGTGTGTGATTGCTGTGTGTTACTGCTGAGCTGTCACTGCATGGAGTTGCTCCGTTCCTCAGACAAAGATCTTCTCTGCCTTTTTTTGACAGCCTCCACCATGATATAAGTTTGAGAAAAGTGAATTTGTAGACAACCGTGTGCAGCCACGGGGCTGGTCATAATCTAGCATTAGTTTGTACTGGGCTGTCGTAAAGCAATACGTCTTGCCACCGGATCGGAGGCAGGGAAAGTTGCAAGTGTGGTTTTCTGGCCAGAGACAGCAGGGAGAGATCAAAGACCCCCCAATCACCCCATAAACACTTGTATTACCCTCACAGGAACTACGAGAAGGTTTTATTAAGGTGAAAAGGTTACTTGGTTCTGCTTTAAGAAGACACTAGATTAGTGATGATTAATATAATTAGATTATTTGAGTTCAGGTTTTATTGAAACCTCAGTAGGTGAAACCAGCCCTCAGTGTTTAGATTGAGTTTGATAATATTTTTAAGTCATTAGTATTAGATATTAGAAGTTATAGAAGTTGAGTTTTTTGCTTGTATAGGTTCAACACTATCCTGCTTCTCTTCTCAGGCTCAGTCAAAGTTTTTGACTTCTTGGCAAAAAAACAATTGACCACCAGTTGCTTCAACCAAAGTGGGACTACCATCAGCTGGGCTCCACCATGGGTATATTTGCTGACATCTAAATTTGCATTTTTAAACATTTCAGTTTTATTTATTCACCTTTCACAGTAAAACCAGCTTGACAACTTAGACATCATCAATACTTTTCTGGTTTCAACTGTTAGGTGAAAGCGAGCAGTGGTCTGCTTGGCTTTGAGGATGGAGTTGTTCGTTTATTGGAGCTATACAGACCTCAGAGTTTGTATGCGGTATCCAGAAGCAGCTGTGAAGAAGATGGCAAACTGCGCCTCAAACAGGCCTTTAAACCTCACAGTGAATCTGTAACTGCACTGGCTTATGAGCGTAATAGGGAGATCCTGGCTACAGGGGTAAGAAGAGGTTTAGTTGTGCAGTTTTATTGAATATTGCTGTAGATATGATACTGTATATGATATGATATAATGAAAAATAAGCAGGTGTTACATCATGAGTTTAAGTCCAACAATAAAACTGACAGTTCTCAGTTCTTCCCCACCCCGAACCATTTTCCTACGCTGACTCCCTCTTCCCTTTCTCCTCACTTAGGTGTAACACTGCCCTCTGTTTTTATATTCTCCCTTTAATGAAGTGTTTCTTATCCTTCCTTAGAGAGGGCTGGTAATGGTCACAATTATGCAATAAAATGAATTCATTCATTCATGACATCCTCCAGTTTGGGAACCACTGATGTAAACAGTCCTACCTTTAGACATCTTACTACTCTGAAAGCATATCTAAAATAGATTAAAACATAACTTTGTGACATTGCTAAAAATTAGAATACACGGCCCTTTGATTATATCACTACACTGCCTATCCTTGTGGATTTATCCCTTGTTCTCCAAGTCTGAAAACATGTACTATATTTAATTTATAAAATCCGAGTCTCAAATAATGAACGTAGATGTCAGATTTTTGTTCCTCTGATTATGACTGTTATACAGGTGAACTGTCTTTAACAAGAACTTAAACCACTCTGACACAACAATAACAAACTATATTGTAAACATTGTAACCTCTTTATTTTCCAGTGCAATTTCAGCAAGTGTAGCTTGGTGAGTTTAAATAGTCGAGTAATGAATAAGTAAAACATTTGTAACCTTAAGTCTTTTTTTGTAACTACTCAGAGCGCGGACGGAACAGTGTTCTTCTTTTCTGTTGGGGAAAAGTACCTTCCTATCGGCTTTATCCATGTTCCCAGCCCAGTGCAGGCACTTGAGTGGTCTCCTGCATCCCATGTAAGTCTTATTCAACATCCTCACCATATAGTGCTGCAAAGATTGTCTGCTGAAAAAAACAACTATTCAATCGATTTTCTCTTCATTGTCTTAACACAGAGCAATAACAGACTGCTCATTCTGTGTTGGAATGGGCATGTGGTTGAAGTGAATTGTCCCAATCCCAAGGATCAGGAGCCACTTAAAACCTTCCTGCTGCCTGAGCTGCACAGGAGGCCATTCAGGTTCCAGAGTATCAAATCTAGAATCAAGGTCTGAAGCCCAAAGACATTGTTTAAAGGTTTTTAAAAATACCAAAAACTCCTTTGAATGAAGATGAGTTGTGTCATGTGCGTTGCTGCTTTTACAGAGACAGGAAGACATTTTAAGACTTCAAGCTTTAAAGGAGGAGAAGAAGAAAAAGGCAAAACAGCTTTTAACCTTGCTTGATGCTAAACAAGAAGAAGACGAAGAAGAAGAGGAAGAAAAGGAGTTACCACCAATCTACATTCCAGATCCTCCAAGTCCTCTCTATTGTGGTTTCTATTCAGAGCCAGACCATTTCTGGCTTTCCATGGTACTCATAGACACAAATTTTTCTGGAATGACTCAAAGAATCAAATTTGATGAAAAATATTCAGGAATGTCTAACACCCTTCTCTATTGTGGTCTATATTCTATAGACCACTGTACTGTACATTTTTTGTTGGTACTAGCTAACTGTTTCTGTTTAAACACAACAAAGAATGGCAGATTTTTGAGTTAATTATTATAAATGATTATGGTTATAATATCATTTTTATGAGCCAATATAACCGATGAGTATTATTGAGGAGTTTTATTATGACACTGAATCTTTTTGTTCTTTTCCTTGTCGCACAGGGTGGTTTTGACTCAGGTTATTTGTATCATTGTAAGTTCTGAGAGAATCAAGACGAGGAACCAGAAAAGCCAAAGGATGAACCTTTTCACTTTCTACCAATCCACAATGCAGACAATGACCCAATTTGCTCAATCACCTTCAGGTAGACGGAGATCAAACTAACAAGTTGACTCTTTCATTTTAAATTCAGTTTGCAGAGCTGAAAGGCTGAAAATGATGTCCATGTTCAAATATCTGTCAATATTTTAGAGGATCTTGTTTAACTTCAGATGGATGACAAAACAAGATTTTATAGCTTTATTGTATTAAATCGTTCAGAGTTTTTGGACACAAGTCCAGCCCTTTCCTGTATATTAACACTGGACTTTAATTTACTATTAGGAGCGGGATGATACACTGAGTTCAGGATACGATACAATGGATGATAATGGGCTCACTATAACGATGCAATATCATATTTTTTGAAAGGAAAAAAAGACAATGAAAATGCAGTTGGACTAATAACTATAAAATAATAATGGTTTTATATCACTTTAATTAACCCTGAAAATACTTACATACTCGGGGTTTGAACTTTTTAACTCAATGAAAAATAAAAACTAATCATAACAATCTGGTGTATAGGAGATCGTGTGGTTTTTTTTTTTAATCTGACTCCCCCAAGAGATACCACTCAATGTAACACTTTGTGACGTTTTAATACCGTGATATCTTGTCGCATGAAATATCGTCCCACTTTTATTTACACTCAACATCAGAATCATGTTAAGAGAAACTTCATAGACATTTTAACTGATTTGATGAGTATGTGTATCTTTTTAAAATTCCCTCTGACAGTTAAAACATCAGGCAGCTTTGTTAAAACCCTGATTTGACAGATGATTAATTGTGTGTGCGATTGAAGGTTGTTTACCAAAATACCTCAAAATTCCACTTCATACCTGACTTGTCCTTCCTGGTGTTTTACAGCTCCAGCAGAGAGCTGCTGCTCTGTGGCATGCATTCAGGTTTCATCAGAGTTTACCCTCTGCAACCAGGTGACCTCAGCCTCACCTCCATGCAATCTTACTGGGTCCTCAGCCCCCATGATAATCAGAATGGACAACTGCACCACATCCGCTGCAGCCATGACGACCTCTTTGTTTTAACTGCTGGAGATCACGGGAACATATTTTCCTTTACAAGGCGTCCACCAGAGGAGCTACAGAGCAGCCTGCAGAGAAAGGCTGCCATGATTCCTTCACCAAGTGTCAGTATACCTTTCAATTAGCATTCTGCATGGCAACGGTCATATTAATAAGCCTTATGTATTTTTGATGGATATGCTACTTGAAACACCTGCCACAGCATTTTTTTGTTAACAATACAAAGAAAAATGTTGATGGTAACAAGAATAACAATTGGAAGGACAACAAATGACGCACCGCAATGTTTACCAAGAACAAGTTTTTTTTCTACCCTTT
Organism: Gouania willdenowi; assembly: GCF_900634775.1. Classification (NCBI taxonomy): domain Eukaryota; kingdom Metazoa; phylum Chordata; class Actinopteri; order Blenniiformes; family Gobiesocidae; genus Gouania; species Gouania willdenowi. The sequence goes on along the minus strand of NW_021145248.1, from coordinate 433,145 downwards.
CAGATGATGTGCACATGTGCATGCAGGCATACACATCATTTTTATGGAATATTTATATACAATATTTCTCCTCATTTCTATCGATCATATGCGTTCTAGTTGATTCAATAATGAATCAAATAAATTAAATGACCAAGCAGGTTTTTAGGTGCCGGCAGCCTAAGTTTGTGAAGATCTATTGTATCCTGCATGTTATTTTTCTTCCTTAAAGCAAATCATGCTTCCTGTGCTCGAACAATCACCAATGTTTTCCACAAAGGTCTAGTCCCATGTCAGATTGCCTCAGCTGCAACATCAGGCCAATAGTCCTAAAGGTGGTGCTACAGCAAGTCTCTAAAGGTAAAAATTTTGAAAATTCACAACAAATCAACAATATGTGCAACAGATTTGCGACTTTCACCAAAATGGCACTGAAGAAATGTTTTTACTTTTAAATCAATTGCAAATTATGAAGTCTAAACTTGCTACAGCTCATCTTCAGACTGATCCACACAGATTTTTGATACATTCAAAACTGAGCCTACGGTGCATCAAAATATCTGATTTTTTTTTTTTTTTTAATCTCAACTATTTAGACTTTGTACATTGTCACCACAGAGAGTTTCTATAATACACCTGTTAACATTTGCAAAGTCTTGATGTTCATGTAACCAACATAATTAAAATGTGTTGACACTTACATGATATTTAAATTAACAGGTGGGTCTAGAGAGCAAGTCACTGGTTCTGGACATTGAGGACCCAGCAGCCTACAGGTCAGTGTTTAGACTGTTCAGCTAAATGTTTTGCAGTGACATGCCGTGACCAGTAGGGTTGGGTAGGCAGGGGGTTGCAAATCGAGACCACCAAAGACAATTTCATATGTTTCTGCTGGCAAGTGTCAATTCAATTCAACTTTATTTGTATAAAGCAATTTCCAACAAAGTCATCTCAATGCGTTTTTCAAAATATAAAATTCATAATAAGAAAGAAAAAAACCCAACAAGATCCACATGAAGAAGCATTTAGCCATCTAACAAAATCAACATCGTGAAACACCATTAAAGAAACATAAACAAATATTTAATATAGCCTCCATACTCTCCCAACAAGATAGATATCATGACATGGCAGCACATTCGTTGATTGTGTTGGAAACACAGAAACACGGCGCAATCCTTCCATTCACTGTGAAAAATACAATACAATACAATTTTCTGACCTTACCATTGCTGAAGGTCTGGTAACTCAGGTGTTGGTCTCCCATTTTTTAAAAGCTGTCGTTTTTCCTCAAAAGAAAGTTTCTTTATTGTCTCTAGTGCTGTCATCCTGCCTGTAGTGTTATCCCGCCCACTAGCTAGAGAACGTAGCAGCCGCGGTCACGTGATATCAATTCACTAATGCACTGTGAACGTACGTATAGCATTTAGTATAGAACGGTTACGTCCAAAGGCAGCATAGAGAGCTGCCTTTTTACGTCAATGGTTTTCATCTTAGGGAAGGAACTGACTGTGCATGTGCAAACACATAAAAACATGCTATGGCAACAGAGGCAGAGCAGCAATGTGCTTTTCGGAGAGGGCGTGGCCTCCTCCTGCCTTACAGCAGAGTGAGACTGTAGCCGTTCCAGGAAATAGCGATGTTTAGTAATTTGGGCTATGAAACGCTCAAAATGCGGACACTTTCAAACTTATAGGTATTGTTGGCTATCGGAAATGGAAAAATAATTAATTTATAAATATATTATAAATAAAACAAATTGACCCTTGGGTAGGCACTGCCTTCTTTGCCTACTCTGACTGCAAGTCACTGATGTTTTGATAGTTAGGTGTGTTGGGGGCGGGGGCAGGGCAACGATGAGAAGAGCAGAGGATTACAAGCCACTGGGGAATGCTGTATGCTATGCTATTGTAACCCGCGTCATAAAGAAATGTATTATATTTATATTATTTAATTATATTATATTTAGCAGAAGTAAATTTATTATAACATCTACTCTTCAGTTATTTATATACAATATTATTTCACTGCACTAATAGACTGCACTGACGTCACTCATCCACATGCACACACGCCAGCCAATCACAGACCAGTATCCTAGTAAAAACAGGAAGCATGAGATACGGGAGGAGAAGGCTTGAATACGGGAAACGATCAAGCAGCAGCTGAAAACGCAGCAATTGAACGGTAGCACGCGCACCCGGTGCTCAGCAGACAGCACTTTACTAACTGTGCAGACCAGCGGTTGTGCCTTGCACCTGACAAAAGGAGCGATCGGCAGCAGAACGGAGGACTTTGTATAGGCGACTCAGATTGCATCGGCCAGGTTTTTTAAACCCCCCATGGATCTAAAGATGGTGAGCTACCCACGGAGATGACGTAGTGGACGGTGAACTGCAGGTCTACCAGAGTGGTAGGACAACCGCACCGATCCTCTTACCAGGAACACACAAACTTCAATCCTACCAGGGTGGTAGGATCAACTTTATTTAATTAGGTTCTCTTCCAGTGGACCAACCCAACGAACTTCAGTCCTACCAGGGTGGTAGGACCAACTTCATTTTCGTTTGAGTGGAACTATTTTTTCCCCCAGGCTGTGACGCCTTATGAACTGAGCTAAATCCCAGCGGGTGAACTCTTGTCTGTTTTGAGACCACTTTTGTTTATTATTATTTTCTGTAATATAATAAATCCATGGTACTTATTTTCTATAAACAACAAATTGTCTGTCTATTCTCTGCACATCTTAGTAATCATTCCCAACTCACACTTGAACCTAGAAACTAATCTCAGAGAAAAAATTTATTAACCAACAGTAAATGTACAATTGGCTACACTATGTGTTATTTTGACTTAAGTAGAGCATCCTCTTCTCTTACCCACAACAGCAAACCTCCATTGGTCAAATAAGTTTTTGAAAAAACCGTCATTACAACTACTAGTACAGTGCCTGTCGGAAGTATGTATTCATATAGTGGAGGCTTAAGTAGAGTTGTCAATTATGGCCAAAGGAGTATGTGTTTGAAGGTTGGATGTACAAAGAGGTGTGCATACTCAGCAGTGTTATAAAGGGGTATATGTGCGGGTGCAAAAAAAAACTGTTTATTTAGTGTTTAACATTTCTTAGTGCAGTGGTGGTGATTTGTGTGTGTGTGCGCCTGCGCTTGCACGTGTGCGTGTGTGTGTTAAGAAGAGACACTGTGCAGTATACACTTTTTTACTTGTCTGTTATTCATACAATGTTTTGTATTTCCTGTGAAATGGATTCAGTGCAGTCAATAAATTCTGAATTTCTTCAGTGACAGATATAATGTATGATATTGCTGTATCGTGATATAATTGTTACCGTGGGCAATGACAGTATCATATCGTGAGGTACCAGCCCTAATATACATGGGTAGGCATCGTCTTGGTGGGCTGGTCCGGTCAGCTATGTTTTTTTTTTTTTTTTTAGACAATATTGGCTTAAAATTGGCAGAAATGTGAGAACAATTTAAACTGGCGTGAATGTGGATAAATTGGCAAAAATAAGCATGAAATATGGTGAAAAGAGGTTAACAGTAACAATAATGGGTCAACATATGTTACATTAAGTGTAAAAGTGGTGGAAAGGGTTTATCAGTGCAGAAAAGGCATTTCAATGTGATGGGGAAGTGGCAGAAATGGGAGTAATGTCGCAAAAATGCATTAAAAGGAGCAAAAATATGTCAAGAAAAAGTGATTAAAAAAGGTTAAAATATGGAAAGTTTGACGTAGCTGCAGAAAAAGGGTAAAAATAAGCCAAAATGGCCTCAAATTGTTTAAAAAAAATGACTTAACTTGTGCAGATATTTTAATCATACTCGGCACATTTTAATGACTTACTTATGTTTGGCTTCCATTCAGCTACAATAACATGTACGTGCTGAATGATGTTAATCAAATGAGTCGTTAGCTGTTGATGAATAAAGCCGATGAGCTGTGGCAAACAAGACATCTCTGTAAGTGACAAATGTATCTAAAACAGAGGTATAGCTGTGGCCTCACAGATCGATAAACCAATGATCAGCAAAAAAAGATGGAAAAGGTTGAAACTGTTGCTCGAAACTTTGTTTTGATGTCCACTGTAAACATTTGGTTTATTGACATTGTTGGAAAAGTTTGGCGCATTGCATTGTGGGATGTGGTATCCCGGCATAGACGAATGCATAGAAGGGTTTTTACTTGATTTGAAGTATCACTTTTTGATTTATTTAGAATTTGATAGAAACTGCACTTTTTCTTCAATTTGTTGGGTTTTGTGTTGTAACTAGTAAAACTCCTGTAGACTGTTTTAACAGTGTGACTATTCCTTATGTTCAGTGTCCCTGTTGTGATATTCTGTATTATCTCAACCAAAAATAGCTCCATACTTTTATTTGTTGGTTTTCAAGTTGATTTCCTCAGTTTGGCTCGTGTGTGTGTGTGGCCTGTTATTTGAAGGTGATAAATCACTCTGTTATACATTTTATTTAAGTAAGCAGAGGAGTAAAGAGTACTGATATATCCTACTCAAATAGAAGTACTGATCGAAATTGTACAAGTACAAGTACATGTAAGTCATACATAATTAAAAAATCAAGTATAATTAAAAATAAGCTTAATTAAATATTACAGTAAAGGTTACTTGTTACTTTCATCCCCACGTTTTTTTTTGGTGATAAATCTTACCACGGTTCCCTTGCATACAGTAAACATCTCATGTATAAATTTAAAAAGGAAGAAACCTAATCTTGCACATTTGGAACTTAATTACTAAATACCTTCATCTAATGCTGTTTTGGCACAGTGCATTACGTTTAATCTGGTTGGTCGGCTATGATGTGATGCATTTGATTGTTGTCTGGTCATTTCATTTTTTGTAGTTTCACAATGTCTGTTAATCACTTAAAAAGTACATGAACCATAAAAGCAACTCAATTCCAGTAACGTGAGTATTTGTAAATCTGTTACTTTCACCTTTAGTGGTTAGTGATGGTGGACGTGTTATTTGCTTAAATACTTAACTTAAAAAGGGGTAGTTAGACATGTGTAGAAACAGGTGGTGTGTGTCTGTGAGTTCACATGTTTGTATTTTTAAATAAAAAACTTAAATATTTAATTTGACATTTTATTTACAAAACGTGTGATTTACAATAGAAGAGAGAGAAAGTCCAGTAGGTGCTGTTGGTGCCGCTGATGGTGATTAATGTAGGGTTGTTGAGTGGTGTCCATGTTTTCTGATTCCTGTCTGATGGATGCTGGGGTGATTATTTCTTTTTCTCCTCACGAACTTTGGGCGACAGTCGTTTTTTCTTGTGTCTCTAAAATCAAACATAAAACATTTCGTCAGCTGATAAAACACTTTCACCGTCATCTTTAAGGTTGCTGTGTCAACATGTATGTGGACTTACATAGTTGATTTTATTACTCCAGTCGGGGTTCGCAAATAAGTGCAGGAGAGAATCCACTCTGGCCTCTTCAACATATACTTCTCTTTGTTCTGGTGACAACAATTTCCACTGTAGAAAAGCATCAGTCACACACACTTAGGACCAGAGTTTAAAGATCACAGATGATTCCTGGAAGAACAAATTAACTTACCCGTTGACCGAGGTGTTTATTCACCACAGCACTCGTCCTCGTGCCCAACTCCGCCTCTGCAGATGCCCTGTTCTTTTTTAGGAAGTGCATGAAAGCGTTGAGGGGCTTTTTAACGTACGGCTTGTCTGTCACCTTTTCCTTCCTTCTGAGAGAACAAATCACAAATACACAGTGTAAAAGCATGGTCACGAGTCAGTCACAAGACATACTTATTGTGCATCCTGCATGTGGACGACATTAGGAACAGGGGGGACATTTATGGTCCCTGGATTTTGTAGTTACCGGTACTCAGCTTCAGGCAAGGCGTCCATAATTTGGGTGAAGTGTGTCTGGCCCTGAAGTTTTTTGGTAGCATAAGCGTGATCATGAAGGACTGTGGAAAGATGATTCTGTTGAACCCCGTATTGGCCACCAATTACAGCTGTTTGGTCCTGAAAGTGTTGGACACAGTCACATTATTAAGTAGATAATTCTACAGAAGAACAGAAAGGGTCAAGATTTTTACCTCCTCAATACACTCCTGCCGTTCTTGCTCTTCAAAAAAATCAAAATCAAAAATGTCCTCCAGGATCTGAGGGAGGAAAGAGGATCAGTGAGCAGATCAGTGACATCATGTATTAGTAACAGGGTAATGTAAGCATTAGATCAGTGATATTTACAAGCATTTTACATGAATCATGCAGAGAACCACAATATTGGCATCAATTATCCAAAGTTAGAGAAAGAACTATTGAACCAAAGCCTCATCTTTAAAGAGTACCTCACCCCAAAAGCACTTTTTCTGCTGAATACATATGTATTTTGGTACTAAGTAGTGTTGTTGATTGATCCTGGTACAACTCTCAACATTTTAGTCGAAGTATTTCAATTTGTCGTATTTTGTTGTAAAATGTCGGAGTGACTGCCCTCAATGTGTTAAAAACCCACTATTACAATTGATTTTTACTATTGGCAGAGAACAAGATCATGTGATGTTTTGGCACCATCTTGCATCACAAACAAGCACTGTTAGTAACTCAGACGCAGTGTTTACATGATAGATGCTCCGTCGGTTGTGTGTCGGGATGAAACAGCGACCGACCAAACTGTCCTTGGAACTTCTGTTTTTCAACAAATCTATTTGTTTTTTGTTTGTTTTTTTTCATTTTTGATATTTTATTGTGAGTATTAGTTATTGTGAGCCCTTTATCATATTTCATTTCATATTGTGAGTTCACCATTTTCTTATACCTTTAACTTCTACCAATATAAATTCACTGATAAAATAATGACACAGGAATATAGAGCATAATTTGTGTTTCGTGATGTCTTACGTCATTAGAAACTGGCTTTTGAACATCAGGAGAAGATTGACTTGGGGGGTTGTTAAACACATCTGAACCCTCAGAATGGAGACGATTCCAGTCCTCTTTATTCCACTTCATCTTGATATTTGGGCTGATGTGAAACAAAGCAAAGGAAATAAATCAGCTGCTGAGGCTCATGCACAGCAACAACACCTTGCAGAGACCTTCAACTAAACTTAAACTAAACTATTCAATGTATCTGTTCCATTATGTCTAACAGTGACATGCTGCCTCTAACTCTGCAGTGTGTTCTTATTTGGCTCATATTTAGTTTCTTTACAGTAAACATGATACAAACAGAAACATTAACACACACTAACTGGGATCTATTGCAGTGTAATAATTCACACACTAACCAAGGTTCAATAATAACATGGTTGACTGCTAAACAGCTGCTCAAATTTATCACAGCAAAGATGAAAGACATCTCATTGATATCAATAATGGTTACATTGCATTTCTCTGTATTGATCAATTCTAAGATGTTTATGTAGAAACTATTAGAAGCAGGCCACTGTCACATTAAATTTGGAAGCATAATCTCACATTAAAATCTCTTACTTTGAGTTGTTTGAAAAAGTCGTCTGAAAGCTGTTTTGCAAACTTTTGGTGCAGATAAAACACAAAGTTTTCTCAAAATCAAATAGCAATGGAGACTATTAGGGGAGATTCATTTCTGTTGAAATAACTGAAGAATGAAGGTTTTCTATGCTGGAGATGAAAGTCAGCTGCACTTCAAAGGCAAGTTGGTTTGTTTGTGCAGGTTGCTATGGAGCACAGAAATATGGAACACTTGGTTTCTATAACGATCTGTTACAAGTGACTCAATAGTCTCAGGTCATCTACGTACAGTGCCTACCCTAAAATATATCAAATATAATTAAAAAAAACCTAAATTTACAAAAGAATCTTGCTCCGGCAATACCCGGCCCAAATTAAGCTCTGGTACTGCTGCTGCTGATGAGTGTAGTGTCGTTGGTTGGTGTCCATGTTTACTGAGTCCAATCAGATGGATGTTGGGGTGTTGTTGCAAAGATCTGAGCCACAGGTGGTAGTGGGACGTCTTCTGATCGAGAGGTTGGGGGTTCGATCCAGTACCTGACTATGTGTCGAAGTGTCCTTGGGCAAGACACTGAACCCTAAGTTGCTCCCAGTGGTCGACTAGCGCCTTGCATGGCAGTCCTGTCCCACTGGTGTGTGAATGTGAGAGTGAATGGGTGAATGAGCTGATATGTAAAGCGCTTTGACTGCTTCAGTGTGGTGATAAAGCGCTGTATAAAATCAAGTCCATTTACCATTTACCATCTCAGCTTTCCCAGCTTTGGTCCGACTTCGTTTCCTTTTGTTTCTCTAAAACCCAACACATCAAACTTTGAGTCAGCTGATTGCACACTTTCACCGTTATCTTTAAGGTTGCTGTGTCAACAGGTATGCATAGTAGACTTACATTTGATGTTGTTAGTCCAGCCAGGGTTCTGAACGGACTGGAGAAGAGCATCCACTTTGGCCTCAGCATTATAGAATTCTTTTTTCCTTGGTGACAAAGATTTACTCTGAGGATGGACAACAAGAAAAGCTTCAGTCAAAGACACACTGAAGACGAGAGATTAAAGATCACAAATGATTCCTGGAGGAACAAACTAACTTACCCGTTGACCGAGGTATTTGTTCACAACAGTGTTCACAACAATATAAATTCACTGATAAAATAATGACACAGGAAAATAAAGCACAATTTGTGTTTTGGTGATGTCTTACGTCATTAGAAACTGGCTTTTGAACATCAGGAAAAGATTGACTTGGGGGGTTGTTCAACTCATCTGAACCCTCAGTATGGAGATGCTTCCAGTCCTCTTTTTTCCACTTTATGTTGATCTTTGGGCTGATGTGAAACAAAGCAAAGGAAATAAATCAGCTGCTGAGGCTCACGCACAGGAACAACACCTTGCAGAGACCTTCAACTAAACTTAAACCAAACTATTCAATGTATCTGTTCCATTATGTCTAACAGTGACATGCTGCCTCTAACTCTGCAGTGTGTTCTTATTTGGCTCATATTTCGTCTCTTCACAGTAAACATGATACAAACAGAAACATTAAACACACACAGGCAGATGTGATTGGTTAAAAATAAAAGGTTCATTTTTTTCCATTGGCCGAAGTTAATACAGGTTTACAGCTGCTACAGTTAACAGATTTCTTCCGTTCCTTTTTCAGAGCACATAAGATCTTAATTTCTGTCAGGACATAAAGAAAATTTCAACCAAAAACTTAAAAAGTGTTTCTGGAGGAAATTGCCTACCCTTGCTTTAAGGGCTGAAGTAAGTTAGTATTTAAAATATAGCAAATTTCCCTTATGTAAAATTCAGAGTGAAAATATTTGATTTATGTATAGAAATAGTATAATATAAAAGTATTTCTGTTGAGAAATTGTTAAATTGAAATTGTAATATCTATAATTGATATAAAACAAGGAAAATGGTTTCAGGATATAAAAGTAGACCTAGTTTTCTGTTTGGTTAATGCCTAATTTTACAGATTACTTACCTGCATTGATTTAGTAAAAAAAAGTTTCAAACATACTTTTACCAAATTAAATGTATGGTATGATGTGAAATTGTGGTTATTTGAACTTACCTTGTTTGATGACAAATTATGAACTTATTTACATTGTGTTTTGTGTTCAAAGGTTTTCACCTTTCTTGTCACTGGAAAGAATAAAAGTAAGAACGAGTGAAATCCTGACTCTGGTCAAGTCCTTCCTTTTTCAAGTGTGGGAAGCCATGACGTTATAAAGACACTTGACACATACATTATTTTTGCAATATACAACTACACAAAAATAATTATCTTTTAATTTACTACTTTGTATGCACTCATGTCATAATATAGAGGCAAACTCTACACCTAAAAACAATTATTAAAAAAAAAAAATGAGAGAATGCAATTTTTCAACGTTCAAGCGGTTGCGCAGGCCAGAATCATAAGACTGTGACAAAGACTGTAGGACAACATTAAAACAGAAACAGTGAGAAAGAAAATGGAGCACTTTCTTGTACGGTCGCCCGTGATATTGTACATGATATGAGTGGTAACACGTTATAAAGGCTATTTTGCACACAAAATGTTCCTTCAGATTTTTACCTAGCAAGGGTGGAAAGAGTGCAGAAAAAATCTACTTAAGTAAAAGTACTGTTACTTTGATTAAACTTTACTTAAAGTAAAAGTAAAGTTACTGGTGTAAAAATGTACTTGAGTAAAAGTAAAAAGTAGCTCACTTAAAATGTACTCAGAGTGAACATTACTTAGTTACTTTCTTTTTTTGGGGGGTGGGGGGGGGCATCTCTCCCATGCAATAAAGACGTGTATACAGGTCAAACTAGGTTCTTTTTGTTAGAGAACACCATTTCAAAATAACGTGCATGAAAACAAGACATGGTGTGGCTCACCTGGATAAATAAAATAATATAAATGTTAAGGATGTCAATTCCATGAGGTAAGTGCTTGTGTCAATACATCCAATGTGTCAGAACATCCAATAAATCACCTCTGAAAGCAAGAAATACGTACAGTATGTTATATAAAGTCTATAAAACATTCTAGGTGGAATGAGCCGAAGGAGGAATAAATGATAGTGACGCGCGCCTACAAATACAGTTTTATATTAATATTAATAATTGTGATTAAAATCACATGATCATTGCGCAAAACTGCTGATCAATTAGCTACAATAAGCCGTTATAAAAAGAAACGCGCACACAATGCTGGAGGACGAGGCGCACGGGAGACCAGAGTCGGCGCCAAGCAGTATTAAATGCGGGGACATTAAGAAAACTTCTAAGGGGCACAAAAACGCTCTGGTCTGAGTCGCACACAGCCCCCTTACTAAAATCTGCGCACTTCTGAGAGGTTGGATCTACAGCCTCCTCAGCAGTCACGGCTATAATGTAAACAAACTTGCTAAACATCTTAACAGCGTTAGCCTGACAGTCAAGGATACATGAGGTTTGTTTGTCACATACATAAATACTACTACTGAAGAGTATTTTATGACATGTAGTTAAATAGCATTTGTAGGGGTATATGTGCGGGTGCAAAAACAAAAACTGTTTATTTAGCGTTTAACATTTCTTAGTGCAGGGGTGGTGATTTTTGTGTATGTGTGTGCGCCTGTGCGTGTGTGTGTGTTAAGAAGAGACACTGTGCAGTATACACTTTTTTACTTGTCTGTCATTCATACAATGTTTTGTATTTCCTGTGAAATGGATTCAGTGCAGTCAATAAATTCTGAATTTCTTCAGTGACAGATATCATAATGTATGATATCGCTGTATCGTGATATAATTGTTACCGTGGGCAATGACAGTATCATATCGTGAGGTACCAGCCCTAATATACATGGGTGGGCATCGTCTTGGTGGGCTGGTCCGGTCCGCTATGTTTTTTTTTTTTTTTTTAGACAATATTGGTCTAAAATTGGCAGAAATGTGAGAACAATTTAAACTGGCGTGAATGTGGATACATTGGCAAAAATAAGCATGAAATATGGTGAAAAGAGGTTAACAGTAACAATAATGGGTCAACATATGTGACATTAAGTGTAAAAGTGGTGGAAAGGGTTTATCAGTGCAGAAAAGGCATTTCAATGTGATGGGGAAGTGGCAGAAATGGGAGTAATGTCGCAAAAATGCATTAAAAGGAGCAAAAATATGTCAAGAAAAAGTGATTAAAAAAGGTTAAAATATGGAAAGTTTGACGTAGCTGCAGAAAAAGGGTAAGAATAAGCCAAAATGGCCTCAAATTGTTTAAAAAAATGACTTAACTTGTGCAGATATTTTAATCATACTCGGCACATTTTAATGACTTACTTATGTTTGGCTTCCATTCAGCTACAATAACATGTACGTGCTGAATGATGTTAATGAAATGAGTCGTTAGCTGTTGATGAATAAAGCCGATGAGCTGTGGCAAACAAGACATCTCTGTAAGTGACAAAAGTATCTAAAACAGAGGTATAGCTGTGGCCTCACAGATCGATAAACCAATGATCAGCAAAAAAAGATGGAAAAGGTTGAAACTGTTGCTCGAAACTTTGTTTTGATGTCCACTGTAAACATTTGGTTTATTGACATTGTTGGAAAAGTTTGGCGCATTGCATTGTGGGATGTGGTATCCCGGCATAGACGAATGCATAGAAGGGTTTTTACTTGAAGTATCACTTTTTGATTTATTTAGAATTTGATAGAAACTGCACTTTTTCTTTAATTTGTTGGGTTTTGTGTTGTAACTAGTAAAACTCCTGTAGACTGTTTTAACAGTGTGAATATTCCTTATGTTCAGTGTCCCTGTTGTGATATTCTGTATTATCTCAACTAAAAATAGCTCCATACTTTTATTTGTTGGTTTTCAAGTTGATTTCCTCAGTTTGGCTCTTGTGTGTGTGTGGCCTGTTATTTGAAGGTGATAAATCACTCTGTTATACATTTTATTTAAGTAAGCAGAGGAGTAAAGAGTACTGATATATCCTACTCAAATAGAAGTACTGATCGAAATTGTACAAGTACATGTAAGTCATACATAATTAAAAAATCAAGTATAATTAAAAACAAGCTTAATTAAATATTACAGTAAAGGTTACTTGTTACTTTCATCCCCACGTTTATTTTTGGTGATAAATCTTACCACGGTTCCCTTGCATACAGTAAACATCTCATGTATAAATTTAAAAAGGAAGAAACCTAATCTTGCACATTTGGAACTTAATTACTAAATACCTTCATCTAATGCTGTTTTGGCACAGTGCATTACGTTTAATCTGGTTGGTCGGCTATGATGTGATGCATTTGATTGTTGTCTGGTCATTTCATTTTTTGTAGTTTCACAATGTCTGTTAATCATTTAAAAAGTACATGTACCATAAAAGCAACTCAATTCCAGTAACGTGAGTATTTGTAAATCTGTTACTTTCACCTTTAGTGGTTAGTGATGGTGGACGTATTATTTGCTTAAATACTTAACTTAAAAAGGGGTAGTTAGACATGTGTAGAAACAGGTGGTGTGTGTCTGTGAGTTCACATGTTTGTATTTTTAAATAAAAAACTTAAATATTTAATTTGACACTTTATTTACAAAACGTGTGATTTACAATAGAAGAGAGAGAAAGTCCAGTAGGTGCTGTTGGTGCCGCTGATGGTGATTAATGTAGGGTTGTTGAGTGGTGTCCATGTTTTCTGATTCCTGTCTGATGGATGCTGGGGTGATTATTTCTTTTTCTCCTCACGAACTTTGGGCGACACTCGTTTTTTCTTGTGTCTCTAAAATCAAACATAAAACTTTTCGTCAGCTGATAAAACACTTTCACCGTCATCTTTAACGTTGCTGTGTCAACATGTATGTGGACTTACATAGTTGATTTTATTACTCCAGTCGGGGTTCGCAAATAAGTGCAGGAGAGAATCCACTCTGGCCTCTTCAACATATACTTCTCTTTGTTCTGGTGACAACAATTTCCACTGTAGAAAAGCATCAGTCACACACACTTAGGACCAGAGTTTAAAGATCACAGATGATTCCTGGAAGAACAAATTAACTTACCCGTTGACCGAGGTGTTTATTCACCACAGCACTCGTCCTCGTGCCCAACTCCGCCTCCGCAGATGCCCTGTTCTTTTTTAGGAAGTGCATGAAAGCGTTGAGGGGCTTTTTAACGTACGGCTTGTCTGTCACCTTTTCCTTCCTTCTGAGAGAACAAATCACAAATACACAGTGTAAAAGCATGGTCACGAGTCAGTCACAAGACATACATATTGTGCATCCTGCATGTGGACGACATTAGGAACAGGGGGGACATTTATGGTCCCTGGATTTTGTGGTTACCGGTTCTCAGCTTCAGGCAAGGCGTCCATAATTTGGATGAAGTGTGTCTGGCCCTGAAGTTTTTTGGTAGCATAAGCGTGATCATGAAGGACTGTGGCAAGATGATTCTGTTGGACCCCGTATTGGCCACCAATTACGGCTGTTTGGTCCTGAAAGTGTTGGACACAGTCACATTATTAAGTAGATAATTCTACACAAGAACAGAAAGGGTCAAGATTTTTACCTCCTCAATACACTCCTGCCGTTCTTGCTCTTCAAAAAAATCAAAATCAAAAATGTCCTCCAGGATCTGAGGGAGGAAAGAGGATCAGTGAGCAGATCAGTGACATCATGTATTAGTAACAGGGTAATGTAAGCATTAGATCAGTGATATTTACAAGCATTTTACATGAATCATGCAGAGAACCACAATATTGGCATCAATTATCCAAAGTTAAAGAACTATTGAACCAAAGCCTCATCTTTAAAGAGTACCTCACCCCAAAAGCACTTTTTCTGCTGAATACATATGTATTTTGGTACTAAGTAGTGTTGTTGATTGATCCTGGTACAACTCTCAACATTTTAGTCAAAGTATTTCAATTTGTCGTATTTTGTTGTAAAATGTCGGAGTGACTGCCCTCAATGTGTTAAAAACCCACTATTACAATTGATTTTTACTATTGGCAGAGAACAAGATCATGTGATGTTTTGGCACCATCTTGCATCACAAACAAGCACTGTTAGTAACTCAGACGCAGTGTTTACATGATAGATGCTCCGTCGGTTGCGTGTCGGGATGAAACAGCGACCGACCAAACTGTCCTTGGAACTTCTGTTTTTCAACAAATCTATTTGTTTTTTGTTTGTTTTTTTCATTTTTGATATTTTATTGTGAGTATTAGTTATTGTGAGCCCTTTATCATATTTCATTTCATATTGTGAGTTCACCATTTTCTTATACCTTAAACTTCTACCAATATAAATTCACTGATAAAATAATGACACAGGAATATAGAGCATAATTTGTGTTTCGTGATGTCTTACGTCATTAGAAACTGGCTTTTGAACATCAGGAGAAGATTGACTTGGGGGGTTGTTAAACACATCTGAACCCTCAGAATGGAGACGATTCCAGTCCTCTTTATTCCACTTCATCTTGATATTTGGGCTGATGTGAAACAAAGCAAAGGAAATAAATCAGCTTCTGAGGCTCATGCACAGCAACAACACCTTGCAGAGACCTTCAACTAAACTTAAACTAAACTATTCAATGTATCTGTTCCATTATGCCTAACAGTGACATGCTGCCTCTAACTCTGCAGTGTGTTCTTATTTGGCTCATATTTAGTTTCTTTACAGTAAACATGATACAAACAGAAACATTGACACACACTAACTGGGATCTATTGCAGTGTAATAATTCACACACTAACCAAGGTTCAATAATAACATGGTTGACTGCTAAACAGCTGCTCATGAAAGACATCTCATTGATATCATTAATGGTTACATTGCATTTCTCTGTATTGATCAATTCTAAGATGTTTATGTAGAAACTATTAGAAGCAGGCCACTGTCACATTAAGTTTGGAAGCATAATCTCACATTAAAATCTCTTTGAGTTGTTTGAAAAAGTCGTCTGAAAGCTGTTTTGCAAACTTTTGGTGCAGATAAAACACAAAGTTTTCTCAAAATCAAATAGCAATGGAGACTATTAAGGGAGATTCATTTCTGTTGAAATAACTGAAGAATGAAGGTTTTCTATGCTGGAGATGAAAGTCAGCTGCACTTCAAAGGCAAGTTGGTTTGTTTGTGCAGGTTGCTATGGAGCACAGAAAAATGGAACACTTGGTTTCTATAACGATCTGTTACAAGTGACTCAATAGTCTCAGGTCATCTACGTACAGTGCCTACCCTAAAATATATCAAATATAATTAAAAAAAGGGTTTATCAGTGCAGAAAAGGCATTTCAATGTGATGGGGACGTGGCAGAAATGGGAGTAATGTTGCAAAAATGCATTAAAAGGAGCAAAAATATGTCAAGAAAAAGTGATTAAAAAAAGGTTAAAATATGGAAAGTTTGACGTAGCTGCAGAAAAAGGGTAAAAATAAGCCAAAATGGCCTCAAATTGTTTAAAAAAAAAATGACTTAACTTGTGCAGATATTTTAATCATCCTCGGCACATTTTAATGACTTACTTATGTTTGGCTTCCATTCAGCTACAATAACATGTACGTGCTGAATGATGTTAATCAAATGAGTCGTTAGCTGTTGATGAATAAAGCCGATGAGCTGTGGCTAACAAGACATCTCTGTAAGTGACAAAAGTATCTAAAACAGAGGTATAGCTGTGGCCTCACAGATCGATAAACCAATGATCAGCAAAAAAAGATGGAAAAGGTTGAAACTGTTGCTCGAAACTTTGTTTTGATGTCCACTGTAAACATTTGGTTTATTGACATTGTTGGAAAAGTTTGGCGCATTGCATTGTGGGATGTGGTATCCCGGCATAGACGAATGCATAGAAGGGTTTTTACTTGAAGTATCACTTTTTGATTTATTTAGAATTTGATAGAAACTGCACTTTTTCTTTAATTTGTTGGGTTTTGTGTTGTAACTAGTAAAACTCCTGTAGACTGTTTTAACAGTGTGAATATTCCTTATGTTCAGTGTCCCTGTTGTGATATTCTGTATTATCTCAACTAAAAATAGCTCCATACTTTTATTTGTTGGTTTTCAAGTTGATTTCCTCAGTTTGGCTCTTGTGTGTGTGTGGCCTGTTATTTGAAGGTGATAAATCACTCTGTTATACATTTTATTTAAGTAAGCAGAGGAGTAAAGAGTACTGATATATCCTACTCAAATAGAAGTACTGATCGAAATTGTACAAGTACAAGTACATGTAAGTCATACATAATTAAAAAATCAAGTGTAATTAAAAATAAGCTTAATTAAATATTACAGTAAAGGTTACTTGTTACTTTCATCCCCACGTTTATTTTTGGTGATAAATCTTACCACGGTTCCCTTGCATACAGTAAACATCTCATGTATAAATTTAAAAAGGAAGAAACCTAATCTTTCACATTTGGAACTTAATTACTAAATACCTTCATCTAATGCTGTTTTGGCACAGTGCATTACGTTTAATCTGGTTGGTCGGCTATGATGTGATGCATTTGATTGTTGTCTGGTCATTTCATTTTTTGTAGTTTCACAATGTCTGTTAATCACTTAAAAAGTACATGTACCATAAAAGCAACTCAATTCCAGTAACGTGAGTATTTGTAAATCTGTTACTTTCACCTTTAGTGGTTAGTGATGGTGGACGTGTTATTTGCTTAAATACTTAACTTAAAAAGGGGTAGTTAGACATGTGTAGAAACAGGTGGTGTGTGTCTGTGAGTTCACATGTTTGTTTTTTTAAAAAAAAAACTTAAATACATAAGGTGCGTGTGTGTGTGTGTTAGGGCTGAATGATTTTTGGAAAATAATCAAATTGCAATTATTTTTCAATGAATACAAGCAATAAATCTGTTTCATAATAAACCACTTAATATTTATTTCAACTTTAAATAAATATAAAATATGCATTTTAAAGAACATATTACAACAATAAAGCAAACAAATATGTGGCTTTACCTCTTCAACATATTAAACTAACTTCACGTTTCATGTGGACTGCACTTTTTAAACACTCTCTGAACTTAACAGGACAGTCTATAAATAAATAAAATAAACAGATATAAAAAATAAATAAAGCTTACTAATATCCAGTCAGTAACATCACACATACTGTGAAAATAAGGAGAACTAATATCTGCTTTAACCAATTGGATGTTTTTTAGGTAAATCAACAAACTTAAAATAAATTATTACTAAAAAAAATTAAAAAAAACACAGCCTTTGCAATTAGAAAATCACGTTTTATATCGCGATGTTATCGCAATTAATCGTTCAGCCTTAGATGAAACCCTTCTGCCAATGTTTTAGATAATCAGTCAAAAATGTTCAGCAGGCAAAAAAAGCCGTCTTTAAACAGTGCAAAGTTATACATGACCTCATGACTTGCATGTGCTTTATGAAAGCTCAACGTTCAGAGGGTGATTTTTCTTGGTAATGCAACTTGTTATGTTACGTGTAAATGCATTTGATCATCATCTAACACGGGGTGTCAAACTCATTTTAGTTCAGGGGCAAAATACGGACCAGTTTAAGCTTCAATGGGCCACAGAATTTAGGCTGGAAAAAAGCTAATTCAACATTAACCTGCCCTGGTTTGCACTTCCACGTATAAATGATGATAAAGTATGTGAGTATATCAGTCCCTGTAGGACATGCGCCTAAATTTACCTGATTTTGGGAATTTAGAGACATTTCATGGAGAATTTTGAGGAAGATTTGGAAAAATTGAGAGTTCTTTCAACAATTTCAGATTAAAATTTAGGGGTGCCCCGATATCGATATCGGATATCGGTCCAATGTCAGCCTGAAAACGGATATTGGATATCGGATTTAAATTTCAGAATTTTATTTCTTTTTTCAATTCCTTTTTTTATTTATTTTATTCAATTGTAGAATACTGTAGATAATATGTTAAATGTTAAAATGTATGTAACCAATTGGTTCATAATAAATGGGTCAGTTTTTCTCATCCCTACTGTTGCTGGCTATTGTTCTCTGTTTGAGTAACATCACTTGATCAAGCCTTTTTTTTTAACATTTTACACTACAAAATAAGTAAGAAAAGTATGTATAATTCGTGCTGATATCGAATTAATATCGGTATCAGCCGATACGCAAGGCTGCAATATCGGTATCATATCGAAAATGAAAAAGTTGTATCGGTACATCCCTATTAAAAATGACTGCTGTCGTGATAAAAGAACTGGAAAAATGACCTCTGCAAATTTTGTGGATTTTAATATAATTTTGTATTTGGAGCGACTGAGATATCAACAGCTGAATTTCATGTTTTTACAATTTTTTTTTTTACTTTCTTGAGCGGCCCAAATTTGTTGCTTTAAAGGGCCTGATTTGGCCCCCGGGCCTTGAGTTTGACACACTTAATTACATCATAATGTGCACAAAAATGGCTTTGCAGAGCCTCAAAACCAGAACCAGAGTTTTTTTATGATCCACTGGATTGTTCTGGATCTTTTGCTATTTTGCTGTGTCATGGAAACTTCACAAAACAATGCTTTAATCCAGTGTTAGTGCAGGTTGTTTGACCAGTCTGATGGGAGGGATATTTACACTGACTTTTTTCTCCTCTTGTAGAACCCATGCTCATTACGAGGATAGTTGAATTAACCCTTGTGCACTCCTTTAAATGTAAATACACTTCTACACCTTCTGCACACAAACTGTTCGTCTCATAAAAGTGTAATAAAAATGTACTCCATGATTTTTTTTTTTACTTCCACTGCATCAGATCTTTTCAACTACTTCAGACCTATGCATAGATATAACATTTATTGTAATGTTCAAAGTTCAAACCCTTTGTAACATTTGTGATATGATACCGATATTGCAGCCTTGTGTATAGGCCGATACCGATAGTGATTCGATTGCATGAATCATACAGATGTTTTTTTTTTAAATTTCTTTTTTTTTTCTCCTTTTTTCCTCTCTTTTCTTCAATAAAAAAAAACAATAATGATTTATTTTGTGGTGTGGAATGTTAGAAAAGGCTTGATGAAGTGATGTTACTCAAACAGAGAACAATAGTCAGCAACAATAGATATGAGAAAAACTGACCCAATTATTATTAACCAATTGGTTACATAGATTTTAACCTTCACCATAATATCTACAGTATTCTACAATTGAATAAAATAAATTAAAAATAAAATAAAAATCAGAAAATCCGGAAATTTGAAGTCGATATCCGATATTCGTTTTCAAGCTAATATCGGACCGATATCCGATATCGGATTGGGACACCCCTAATTTTTGATGAAAATATTACAGCCTTGTGTCATTAATGAATAGCAAAATTTAATTTAATGCATTATTATTTTTGGCACAAGGACCGTTTTAAAGAAAAAATGACACTTGTACAACTTGTATAATTTGCAAGATAAGAAATCCAGGCCTTCACTGAAAACTTTATGCATTGGTCTCTTATTTTGAAAGTAGAGGCTTAGCTCTATTAGGTATTAATTGAAAAAGCATTATGTCATGATTACAGTATATGAAAAATATGGTTACAATAGGAGTCATTGAAGCAAATTTGGTCACATGGTTACTAAGTGTCAGTGTGATGCATATCTTCTTTTCTATACACTTCATATACACAGGACTTTGGAATTAAGCAAAAAAAAACAATAGTAGAATTTTTTCATAAATCTAGCCCTAAAAATAAATGGAATATTCAGAGGCAAACAAATAAAAACACCTAAAATGTCACTTTTGGTCACAAAGATGCTCCAAGGGTTAAGACAATAATTATTAATGAAAATGGGAAAATGTTTTTATATAGCGCTGCAATTATAAGCAGTGACACTAACTATTGAGCTATTCAAAGACCACTGCAGAAGCACAAAATAACAGTGTTTAGGGCTCGTTCCAGCTTGATAGATCATATTAGGCAGTGGCTATCTGTACGGTTGCTACATCAATATACCAACATTCTATCCGTACGCAGCGCCCCTCATTGGCCAGTTTAGGTCACGTGACTAAGACTAATCCTAATCCTAACCCTAAAATGCTACGTACGTGTACTTCGGTAAACGTACCAAAAGACACTTTCATCATGTTAGATATCAGCTGTGTTGGTGCATGAAAACAGGCAGGCTTTGAAATATCCCACATGAGTTCAGTTCACTCATCATCTGTAAATCTGAAAAATAGTTATAAAATATATCTGGCAGAGCTAAGGAAGTTTTCTGATCTAAAATAAAAAAGTAAGCCTCATATGTTGAGATTAGGGCTGGGCGATATATATCGATATTCAAGCTGTTTCGACTTTTCTAATTTGGCGATATTGAAAATTACAATACCGTAAGGCTGGGCAAAAAAAATTGATTTTTACACGATTAACTGAACTAGTACAG
This sequence comes from Gouania willdenowi, assembly GCF_900634775.1. Classification (NCBI taxonomy): domain Eukaryota; kingdom Metazoa; phylum Chordata; class Actinopteri; order Blenniiformes; family Gobiesocidae; genus Gouania; species Gouania willdenowi. The sequence goes on along the minus strand of NW_021145248.1, from coordinate 412,301 downwards.
TGCCCGTCGGAAGTATGCATTCATGTGGGAGCTTAAGTAGAGTTAATTATGGCCAAATGAATATATGTTTGAAGGTTGGATGTACAAAGAGGTGTACATACTCTGTACTCTGTAGTGTTATAAAGGGGTTTATTTGCGTGTGCGATTTCCCTGGTTTAATTCTATGAAATATAAACATGATAAATGTGTTTGTTGTTTTTTTTTTTTTTTTACTCACTTTTATATTTTTTTGTTTGGTGTATTTTTCTGTAATGTATGTTTTTGAATCATTATGTGTATTTGTGTATCTTTCTGTTGTGTTTTTGTGCATTTGTTTGTTGTTTTTTTATTACTAATTTTTATATTTTTTTGTAATGTATGTTTTTTTGAAGTCATTATGTGTATTTTTTGTATCTTTCTGTTGTGTTTTTGTATAATTATAGTTTTTGTTGCCATTGTAGTGTGATTCTGTTGTCATTTTGTGTATTTTTTGTATAAATATTTGATTTTGTGTATTTTGAGTAATTTTCATATTTTTGTTGTTTGCTGTATTTTTCTGTAATGTATGTTTTTTGGAGTCATTTTGTGTGTTTTTTTTATCTTTCAGTTGTCTTTTTGTGCATTTTTTTGTATAACTGTATTTGGTTGCCATTATAGAGTGATTCTGGAGTCATTTTGTGTACTTTATGTATGAATATTGTTTAGTTTTTGGTTTTATTTTACTCATTTAGCATATTTTAATTGTAAGTTTTATAAATACTGTGCGTGTTCCCGTGAAATGTTTGAGACGCTGATAACCAAACTCCATAGACATTGTAACTGAAACTGTGCAAAACAAAACGTAAAGCTCCAAACTACATGAGTGAGTAAGTAAATTAAAGTATTGTCTACAATTCGGCTGTCTTTTTTAAAAAAACAAAAATCATTTTTTACCTTTGAACCGAGTGGTCAGAGCTTAGCTTCCATGCACGGCACCACAGAGAATCCGCAGTTTTCCAGATGAAGTTGGGAAACGTGTCTGCAAAAGACTCACCAGTGGATGACGTTTTCAAATGATGTATTCAGAGAACTCCCGGGTCTCGGTCTAAATTATCTTGTTCTCTATCGCTCGTGTGTTTACAGTCCGTGTCCGCTTGGCTGAGTGCGCAGCGATTGGCTCTGGCCGCACACGTGACTCTTGCTCGGGTGAGGAGCTGTGCAGTGAAATAGATATAGATGGTGCGCTAGCGCCCCCTCACACCCTGTGGTCAAAAGCTGAATAGGTTTCATTTCGGGGCCGTCCAGAAGTGAAATAAAATTAAAATAAACATTTTGAAATGACCAAATTACTCCAAAATAACAGATACACACACTCGGGGTATTTGGAACCCGTTCACTAAGTTTCAGGTCGAACTCGCACCGCAACGGGGAGATATTTGCTCCACACACACACACACACACACACACACACACACACACACACACACACACACACACACAGGCTTGGGGAGTAATGGATTACAAGTAACAGCGTTATGTAATCTGCATACAAAATAATGTAACTATAATCTGTTACAGTACATTTAAAAACATGTAATCAGATTACCAGTATTTTTATTCAAAATGGGGATTACTTAGTGGGATTACTTCTTCAAAACAAACAGAATATACACCGTGCAACAGATGCACAGAGTGCGCACACATTGTGACACTTCGTAGCACTTCACCATAAACGTAAAACCAATACTTCCTGCCTAGCTGTTTACCATCATGACTCAGGAGTTTTCACTGCATGAAAATTCCTGAGTCATTGTTTGCTGTGACCACACCAAATAAAACATGGAAAGGTAAATTACAAAGATGAATCCAAAGTTAACTTCTGACACAAACTCTCTACACCATAGACTGTAAACACACATCTCCACTACGCATCCTCAAGTTGCCTTCACTGACTGCCAACGCTGTAGGAATTAGGAACATCTACAACGGACACATCCAACAAACAGCAGAGCTGTTACAATATAAAGCTATTATGGTAACAGCTAACTTATATGATATTGTGCAGTAACATAACAGCTGTATATGTGTTTGCTGTGTCAATCACTGCAGGATGCAGAATAACTGCATCTGTTTGTCTAAGAAATAATTTTCAACAAATTGAATTAAAGTCACTTCCTGTACATTACATGAAAGACATGCTGACATACCAAAAATAACTAATAATTAACTATAGAGCATGTTATTACGTAAAACATCTACTTTATGGCATTTTTTTCCTGTAATTTTTTAATTAATTTAAAACCAGAATCAGGGAAAGAGAAAAAACCAAAAACAGGAAAAAATAAAAACCAAATGCAAAAAAAATGGTGTATTTCTGATTGGTTTTAAAATCAAAATAACAATGGTAACTAATTATATAATTTTGTTTGTTTGTCTTTTTTACAAAGTGCAGTTGATTCTATATCTATAAAATAAAAAATCTATGACTGCAGGTGACAGATAGAACACATTTTTGCGGAGGTACGTCTTTTAAATTAACGCATGCCTCGAGATGCATTCAAAGTCCCTGGAAAACCCAGAAATTTGTAAAATATCCCCACACAGAACTGACACCACGTGAAAACAAAAGAGGACATGTCTAAAACCAGACGTATGGTCACCATACATGTCATCATTATTTAATAATGAATAGAAAAAATAAAAATGCAGTGTGATAGTTTGGTCACATGGGAGAGATTTATTAAGTTTTATTATTATTAATATATTTACTTTTGGTATTGTTTACCATATTTGCATTGAAAAAGGAACCTTGGGGTGAAATATTAATTAGAACATATTTTCAAATTAATATCAAAATAATAATGACTCACTGGAACAGATCTGTAACCTTTGCACACCCAGAAACACAATATATTATGACTGTAAATATCATGTCTGCTATTAAAAACTGTATATTACAATAATTAGCATATTAGCACACACTTAGCTATAATAGAGCTTTTCATCTGTAAACCCTTCTTAGAAACCAATGTTCACACAATGTGTTGCCTGTTATCTCACGCTACGAGGTGACTATTGTTGGAATTGACCTTGTATAAATAAAGTTTCATTGAATTAATATGTGACCTTTGACAAATAAACAGTGGTTGCAAATATCAAACTACTTATGTGTAACTCTATTGTAGTCCAGTCATCACATTTATAAACTATCTTAGTCATCTAGGATCTGTGCACCCTCAGAAAATCAGCTGCTCACATTATTTTGACCTGAAATGATCTGATTTTCCACCGTTTGTAATTCTTCTCCAGTCTGCATTGACTCCTCCCACCAGAGCGTCATGTTTAAGGGAAGAAGAAAATGACCTTAGGTCTCACATGTTAGATGGCACTTAAACTGAGACATATTTGAATACTTTACATTGTAGTGTTGCACAAATGTTTGATCATTTTGTTTTTGCCTTCTTCACGTGACAAATCACAGCACTTTATACAGCAGCATATTATGTGTTTTGTTCATTGCTGTTGGTTTTGCTTTAAAAAAGTCTTAAATTGTCTTAAATTTGACATAAAAAGTGTGCAGCAACCACTGTTTCTGGTGTACGATTCATACTGTTAATAAATATTGATGGTACTCATACTCCTGGTTGTGATTCTGATAAGATGTTTATTCTAAGAACAAAAACTGGTTTTAAAATTTTGGTTTTAGTTTTAATATAGATTGAGGTTTATTTCAAGATGAGTCAACTTGTATCAAGAAACAGCTTAATCATTTTTCATTAATACTGAGTCATTTTTTACTTAGATTAGTTGTTTTCTTCTTGTTCCGAAGCTTTGCATAAATTAAAAAAGCTAAAATTTTTTAACAAGAATTATTTGTTTATATTCAGTTTATTTAACTTGTTATTGTGTTGTAGGAAGTTTGATTTCAAGTAATTTAATCTAATAATCATCCATTTCTGCTTATTTTAACCCTTTAGAATACTTATCTTGCTAACCACGACATTATTTCTAATTAAATTCAGTACATATACACGTCTGCTATATGTTGTCACCACTAAAATGTAGTATTTTTTTTCTTAGATCATCACCAACTCAGGTTGATCCAGGCTAATTAAAACCATCCCATCTGAGCTGAGACATGAACTGATCCATTTATTCACACATTAGTTCTTCTAAAGTCTTTAAACACTTTTATTGATTCCACAGACCTGGTCAGAGCAGGTTACACTCACAGTTAGGATCATGGAAAATAACATTTGCTCCATCTCAGTATCTAGTTTAGACTTTTTTTAGACCTGTGTCCTGGGTATGATGGGTTCACGAGGGGAACAGTACTCAGCCATGTTGGGAAGTCCAGAAATCACACAGCATTTCACCCAATCATTGTGGTCCATGCCAGAAAATACCACAGACCAAGTATTTGTAATGTAGTCATAGCACTCAACAATTTTTCCAGTCCGACAAGAGACAACAAAGATCTGCTTGTTCATCACTGCAATGTCAAAGTATCTGTGTCTGTGGACCATTTCAGGGACATCGTACCAGGTGTTGGTCACTGGGTCGTAAGCCTCAGCAGACCTCAGATCTCTGAACCCATCTCTGCCTCCAACTGCAAAAATGTGGCCCATATATGCAACGACCCCAAGGTCACACCGAGGTGTTCCCATAGGAGTGATCAGTGTCCACTGGTTGGTGTCTGGGTTGTAATACTCAGCAGTATTCAGTACTCTATTACTCCGTCCTCCACATATGTAAATCTTGTTGTTCAGTGTGGTGCAGCTGGCCCTGATCCTCTCTTCATTCATTGATGCAATGAACGTCCACTGGTTGATGTCGGGCTGGTAGCGTTCAGCAGTTCTTAGTGAGGTACCATCATCCCTGTAGCCTCCCATAGCGTAGATGCATCCCTTTAGCACGGTAACACTCACAAAGCTCCGTGACTCCTGCATTGGTGACATTTCCTGCCAAGTGTGTGTGACTAGGTTAAACCTCCACACTCTGTTGGAGGGGACGGTCCATCTTAAAACACCACCCACAATGTAGAAGCATCTACCAAGGAAGACAGTGCTGTAGAATAGTAAGTGAGCCATGGTATCCTCCAGACTGGGATGAGTGTGAACTGTGATCCAGCTGTTAGTTCTGTAGTCAAAGGCCTCTATGGTCTTAGAATATATTCTAAACATCAGTAAGACGGCGTTTGGCAAACGACGGCAAAACAAGGCGTTGTTGATCCCAGACTCAGAGCAGAGTAACGAAGGTTGAGACATGACTTTCAGGGTATCAGAGACCAAGAGGTGGGACTCAGGGTTTGTTTTTACCACATCATTGTTAAGCACATTGTCTGTGATGTAACTTTTGTCCATCAGCCCCAGTCGTACCTTTGGTAACAGGGTAGAAATGGCTCCCTGTCGTTCCTCAGGCATGTGGTTTATCCATCTTAAAATATTTTGATAAACTGTGATCTCCTGGGTCACAGTAAGGTCATCCTGATCCAGGATTTCAGCCAGCTCCTGCTCCTTAAGCTGCAAAAACTCTTCACAGAGTGAAACCTCCTCAAAATTCTCACAGATAAAGTGAAAGGCCTCATTCTTCAGTTGAAACAAAATGGGAATATAATAGGCATTTGCAAACTGCCACAACCCAATGCAGTTTTCTTGGCAGAGATGATCCTTAATGACATCAAAGCATGTTTGTTCCAGACTCTTTACATTGAACTGATGCACTTCCATCATTAGATCAAAATTATTGCTGTTGTCAGAGATAGAATAAGTAAAGTCACTGAGTCCAAGGAGTTTGTGAAATGTTCTGACAATGAAGATCATGTGAAGATGAAAGCATTTTAGAACTTCAAAGATCAAAGCATTTTAGAGCCTAAAGCTTTCATTTCTTCCAAACAGAATGTTGCCATAGTTACCAGCAAAAGAGCTTTTGCTGAGTGTTGTTAAGTTGACAATTTGTTATATTCTTCAGTAATTTTGTTATATTTTAGTTTTAGTGCATGTAATATAGTTCACATACATAATATTGTTGTTTCATGTTTTCAGCATTTCTGATTGATGTTTTATAATAAAATACAAACATAGGTTTAATATTTGAGTCTCTGTTTCTCCAGTGATAGGCAGAGGTTCTGGACACTGGACTAACTAGGGCGTCTGTGCCCCAGCACGTTTGACACCTATAGTCTGGATTGTTTACCTATTCTCAGTGAAATTGTGCTGTTCCTGTACCTGGTTACAGAACACTTTGTTGGCATAGTACCGACCTTCCCTTCAAGACAATGATAACAACACATAGTCTCTGATTTTCCAAGTTTGCAGAAAACGGAAAAACAAAAAAATAACTTCCTGAGAACTATTTACACAGTTTTGCCAGATTTTCCCAATAAAAGGGATGTTAAATGTTAAAGGTGATAAATATACTTCCTGCACTAAGTAACCTCACAAGTTCATTACTTTGCACTTGATCTGGTGACATGTTGGTAACCACGGTGATGTGGTTGAGTGAGAGCGCACAGAGCTTCTTGATCAGCTTCTGAACGTGTGCACTGGGCCAGTGGTTTTCTTCTGTAATCAGCCATTGAATAGAGCAAGTTTTACACAAATCACCAGTTTCAGAGCAAAAAGCTGAGAAAAACAGGCTTTTTCTAAAAAGAATATCTCTCAGTGACTTTGAAGAAATTTCTTTTGCTTAATTGAAAATTATAACATCTGAACATTGGTATCCTTTGACATTGTCATCAATTTGACATAAATCTAAGATTACCTGATGGTTGTGTACTATTTTAGAGTAATTATGCTGCAGGTTCACTGATGAATTATTAGAACTGACTGAGTTAGGATGGACCTCTGCTCTCTCTCATGGCTCTGTATCTGAGCTTTAGAAAAACAAGGGGCGAGACGCTACTTTCCAGCCAATCAGAGATCTTTTTACTAAAGTAGATGCGTGTTCACGTCCTTCCTGTAGTAAAAGTGCAATGGTGGACTTTCTAGCAGGAAAAGTGGCCATTGCAGCGTTAGCACAACAGTTACACGGCAAAGCAAGAGGAAAAAGGAAGACCGACGTAGTGAAGCAACACTTAAAAGCACATGTGTCAAACTCCAGTCCTGGGGGCCAAATCCGGCCCTTTCGAGCATCCATGTCGGCCCGCAACAGCAAGTAAAAAGGACAGAGAAAACATGAATTATTTTTAAATGACCATTGCATTAACTCCACAATATGTTTACAGGCTTATGGAGTTCACTGCTCTGATAATAAGCAAGGGTTCTCAACTTTGGGGTCAAAACCCCATTTGGGGTCATGGGACACTGTGAGGAGTTCACCAGATACCTCCAAGAAACTAAGAATATTTTCTGAACAATTTCAGCCCATTTTTGCTTATTTTCATCCTTTTTCTACAACTAAACCAAACAATCCATATTTTTAACATGGTTCATCACTTTTTCTTGCCATATTTTTGCCCCTTTTAATGCATTTTTGCAACATTATTTCTATTTCTGGCACTTCTACATCACATTTCAATGCCTTTTCTGCACATTTTTTCCACATTCCAGACATTTTCAGCACTTATAAACCCTTTCCACCACTTTTCCACCTAATGTCACATCATACTTGCCAACCCTCCCGATTTTCCCGGGAGAATCACGAATTTCATTGTACCTCTCGAAAATCTCCCGGGGCCACCATTCTCCCGATTTTCTCCCTATTTCCGCCCTGACATTGTCCGGGCGGACCATCCTTCACTGAGCGTCATTTACGGCCAGACAATAATAACGATTACACCGCATAAGAAGAGGAAGAAGAGACATGGCATGTAAGAAGAAGAAATATGGCTGCAAATTCCAAAATGACTGGAAAAAACAATTTAACTTCATTCAGGACAGCTCAAAAGGGAAGGGTTATGCGGCCTGCAATGTGTGAAAGTCAAACTTGACACGGGCCGAACGGACATCACGAGTCATCAACGGTCAGAGAAGCACAAGGCTGCTGCAACGCAGATCTTCCTCAGGAAGCAAGGATCGACAGGTTTTGGGCCATGCTCGGGAGAGATGGAAGATTCCAGACTCTGGTACATTTGATGAAGGCACTTTTGTGCGTGCCCCACAGCAATGCATCATCAGAGAGGGTGTTCAGCATGGTTAGAAAGATAGTGACAGAGAATAGAACAAGGATGGACAATTCAACCCTTAACGCACTCCTTTCCTGCAAATTAAATTTTGAAGGTCCTGCCCATACCTACGCTCCTTCAAGAGCTGTGTTACTGGCTGCGAAGCATTGCACCTTCAAATACAACCATGTGTAGGGAAGTTTTTGTTATGGTTATAGCCGTTGTTGTATAGGCTATGTTTAATTTTCCTTTTGTTGATTATTTTTATTTTTATTTATTTTGATGGATAATTTATGCAATGTATGCCTTTTTTGTTTAATTTAATGTTATTTATTTTATTTAATCTACTACTACCACCATTTACCATTTGCACTGGTACTGTGGAATTTGTTCTTTACTTTAAATGTGTTTTTCAAAAAAAAGAACACTGTGAAATTGAATTATTTCATTTTCTCTTTCAAAAGCAAACTACACCCCCCCCACCCTGCTCTTTTGAAAATCTCCCTAATTTTGAGGTCTCAAGGTTGGCAAGTGTGTGTCACATATGTTGACCCATTATTGTCACTCTTAACCTCTTTTCACCATATTTCATGATTATTTTTGTCAATTGAACCACATTCACCATTTGTCATGCTCATAATTCACCAGTTTAAACTAATTGTTCCAATATTAACTCTTTGAACCCTTTTTTACCACTTTTTCTGTCTGTTTTTGATCACTCTAATTTGAAACTTTCAACCAATTCATCTGGTTTTTAAAATCTCATTTCACCACCTTTTTCATCATTTTTGGTCACTTTGAACTAGGGCTGAAAGGATTCATAGAGTTACTCGATTACAAAAATTTCTCGAGGCAAAAATTATGCATCGAAGCATTGTTTCATTCCTATATGACGTGCACTATACGCGCAGGAACCACGCACTGCTAGTGCGTCATAAATGCGTGACAAACATTCTGCATTTAGTTTAGCGCCATGGCGGAGAGTAAACGACAGAGAACGTCTAAAGTCTGGGATCATTACATCCTCAAAAATGAAGAAAACAAGGTGCAATCATGTGTTTACTGTAAACAATACCTGTCATACCACAGCAGTACGACTTCAATGATGAAGCATCTGAACCAAAAGCATCCACATGCTGTTTATACAAGTGTCGCTGAAACAAGGTAATGTAGCACTAATTTAGACCTGGGCCGATTATCAATAAATACATAAATTAACTGGACGATAAATTAAAATGAACGCGGAAGTTTTCCAGCCTTTATATATTGACATATGCATGTGTATTTGGCTGTGTGTCTGTCAGCTGCAGAGGTTAGCGTTAGCATGGATATAAAACAGCAGATAACTCAGTCAGTTCTAATAATTTATCAGTGAACCTGCAGCGTAATTACTCTAAAATAGTACACGACCATCAGGTAATCTTAGATTTATGTAAATCAAATAGTTATAGTCCGATAGATGCGGCAACTCTAGCTTCAGATTGCTACAGCGGCTACACCCAGCAGCCTGTGGAGCCTCGTACTCAGCCAGCGGAGGAGACGTAAGCGGTGTGATCAGAATCAAGCACTGCACACGTGCACACACAAACCAGGGTAGATGGTCTTTAAATCCTTAAAAAGGTAAAGTATTAAATGTGATGTAGCCAAATCTAAGGCCTTAAAAGCTTTACATTTGAAAAAAATGGGATTAAATTAGAGAAATTGTAGCATTAAATATTGTGGTACGTCTCAGTGCCTGTGCTCTGAAGTGTTGTGGACTTTAAACACTCTCTGGTCTCTGATCATCACTGTGACAATTCTAATAATGTCAGCAGCACAATATTTTGATATAGAATAGAAATACTTTATTAAGCCCAAGATAAATTAATTTTCTCAGCTGCTAAAAACATAATTCCAGTGTTTGTCAAACACATACACACACAGGTTTCTAGGTTACCATAGCAAATAGGCTCACCCAAGAAATTATATAATATTTGTTAGTAGTAAGTTGGTTGACTTAACTGGCACTTTTTAACACTACATGGTTAAATTGCAATAAATGGGCTTAGTTTTGGAGCCAAATGTTGTTTTTTTGATAAATAAAAGCCAAAGGATACCAATGTTCAGATGTTATAATTTTCAATAAAGCAAAAGAAATTTCTTCAAAGTCACTGAGAGATATTCTTTTTAGAAAAAGCCTGTTTTTCTCAGCTTTTTGCTCTGAAACTGGTGATTTGTGTAAAACTTGCTCTATTCAATGGCTGATTACAGAAGAAAACCACTGGCCCAGTGCACACGTTCAGAAGCTGATCAAGAAGCTCTGTGCGCTCTCACTCAACCACATCACCGTGGTTACCAACATGTCACCAGATCAAGTGCAAAGTAATGAACTTGTGAGGTTACTTAGTGCAGGAAGTATATTTATCACCTTTAACATTTAACATCCCTTTTATTGGGAAAATCTGGCAAAACTGTGTAAATAGTTCTCAGGAAGTTATTTTTTCGTTTTCCCGTTTTCTGAAAACTTGGAAAATCAGAGACTATGTGTTGCTATCATTGTCTTGAAGGGAAGGTCGGTACTATGCCAACAAAGTGTTCTGTAACCAGGTACAGGAACAGCACAATTTCACTGAGAATAGGTAAACAATCCAGACTATAGGTGTCAAACGTGCTGGGGCACAGACGCCCTAGTTAGTCCAGTGTCCAGAACCTCTGCCTATCACTGGAGAAACAGAGACTCAAATATTAAACCTATGTTTGTATTTTATTATAAAACATCAATCAGAAATGCTGAAAACATGAAACAACAATATTATGTATGTGAACTATATTACATGCACTAAAACTAAAATATAACAAAATTACTGAAGAATATAACAAATTGTCAACTTAACAACACTCAGCAAAAGCTCTTTTGCTGGTAACTATGGCAACATTCTGTTTGGAAGAAATGATAGCTTTAGGCACTAAAATGCTTTCATCTTTGAAGTTCTAAAATGCTTTCATCTTCACATGATCTTCATTGTCAGAACATTTCACAAACTCCTTGGACTCAGTGACTTTACTTATTCTATCTCTGACAACAGCAATAATTTTGATCTAATGATGGAAGTGCATCAGTTCAATGTAAAGAGTCTGGAACAAACATGCTTTGATGTCATTAAGGATCATCTCTGCCAAGAAAACTGCATTGGGTTGTGGCAGTTTGCAAATGCCTATTATATTCCCATTTTGTTTCAACTGAAGAATGAGGCCTTTCACTTTATCTGTGATAATTTTGAGGAGGTTTCACTCTGTGAAGAGTTTTTGCAGCTTAAGGAGCAGGAGCTGGCTGAAATCCTGGGTCAGGATGACCTTACTGTGACCCAGGAGATCACAGTTTATCAAAGTATTTTAAGATGGATAAACCACATGCCTGAGGAACGACAGGGAGCCATTTCTACTCTGTTACCAAAGGTACGACTGGGGCTGATGGACAAAAGTTACATCAGAGACAATGTGCTTAACAATGATGTGGTAAAAACAAACCCTGAGTCCTACCTCTTGGTCTCTGATACCCTGAAAGTCATGTCTCAACCTTCGTTACTCTGCTCTGAGTCTGGGATCAACAACACCTTGTTTTGCCGTCGTTTGCCAAACGCTGTCTTACTGATGTTTAGAATATATTCTAAGACCATAGAGGCCTTTGACTACAGAACTAACAGCTGGATCACAGTTCACACTCATCCCAGTCTGGAGGATACCATGGCTCACTTACTATTCTACAGCACTGTCTTCCTTGGTAGATGCTTCTACATTGTGGGTGGTGTTTTAAGATGGACCGACCCCTCCAACAGAGTGTGGAGGTTGAACCTAGTCACACACACTTGGCAGGAAATGTCACCAATGCAGGAGTCACGGAGCTTTGTGAGTGTTACCGTGCTAAAGGGATGCATCTACGCTATGGGAGGCTACAGGGATGATGGTACCTCACTAAGAACTGCTGAACGCTACCAGCCCGACATCAACCAGTGGACGTTCATTGCATCAATGAATGAAGAGAGGATCAGGGCCAGCTGCACCACACTGAACAACAAGATTTACATATGTGGAGGATGGAGTAATAGAGTACTGAATACTGCTGAGTATTACAACCCAGACACCAACCAGTGGACACTGATCACTCCGATGGGAACACCTCGGTGTGACCTCGGGGTCGTTGCATATATGGGCCACATTTTTGCAGTTGGAGGCAGAGATGGGTTCAGAGATCTGAGGTCTGCTGAGGCTTATGACCCAGTGACCAACACCTGGTACGATGTCCCTGAAATGGTCCACAGACACAGATACTTTGACATTGCAGTGATGAACAAGCAGATCTTTGTTGTCTCTTGTCGGACTGGAAAAACTGTTGAGTGCTATGACTACACTTCAAATACTTGGTCTGTGGTATTTTCTGGCATGGACCACAATGATTGGGTGAAATGCTGTGTGATTTCTGGACTTCCCAACATGGCTGAGTACTGTTCCCCTCGTGAACCCATCATACCCAGGACACAGGTCTAAAAAAAGTCTAAACTAGATACTGAGATGGAGCAAATGTTATTTTCCATGATCCTAACTGTGAGTGTAACCTGCTCTGACCAGGTCTGTGTATCAATAAAAGTGTTTAAAGACATTAGAAGAACTAATGTGTGAATAAATGTATCAGTTCATGTCTCAGCTCAGATGGGATGGTTTTAATTAGCCTGGATCAACCTGAGTTGGTGATGATCTAGAAAAAAAATACTACATTTTAGTGGTGACAACATATAGCAGACGTGTAGATGTACTGAATTTAATTAGAATTAATGTCGTGGTTAGCAAGATAAGTATTCTAAAGGGTTAAAATTAGCAGAAATGTATGATTATTAGATTAAATTACTTGAAATCAAACTTCCTACAACACAATAACAAGTGAAATATACTGAATATAAACAAATAATTCTTGTTAAAAAATTTTAGCTTTTTTAATTTATGCAAATGAAAGCTTCGGAACAAGAAGAAAACAACTAATCTAAGTAAAAATTGACTCAGTATTAATGAAAAATGATTAAGCTGTTTCTTGATACAAGTTGACTCATCTTGAAAGAAACCTAAATCTATATTAAAACTAAAACCAAAATTTTAAAACCAGTTTTTGTTCTTAGAATAAACATCTTATCAGAATCACAACCAGGAGTATGAGTACCATCAATATTTATTAACAGTATGAACCGTACACCAGAAACAGTGGTTGCTGCACACTTTTTATGTCAAATTTAAGACAATTTAAGACTTTTTTAAAGCAAAACCAACAGCAATGAACAAAACACATAATATGCTGCTGTATAAAGTGCTGTGATTTGTCACGTGAAGAAGGCAAAAACAAAATGATCAAACATTTGTGCAACACTACAATGTAAAGTATTCAAATATGTCTCAGTTTAAGTGCCATCTAACATGTGAGACCTAAGGTCATTTTCTTCTTCCCTTAAACATGACGCTCTGGTGGGAGGAGTCAATGCAGACTGGAGAAGAATTACAAACGGTGGAAAATCAGATCATTTCAGGTCAAAATAATGTGAGCAGCTGATTTTCTGAGGGTGCACAGATCCTAGATGACTAAGATAGTTTATAAATGTGATGACTGGACTACAATAGAGTTACACATAAGTAGTTTGATATTTGCAACCACTGTTTATTTGTCAAAGGTCACATATTAATTCAATGAAACTTTATTTATACAAGGTCAATTCCAACAATAGTCACCTCGTAGCGTGAGATAACAGGCAACACATTGTGTGATCATTGGTTTCTAAGAAGGGTTTACAGATGAAAAGCTCTATTATAGATAAGTGTGTGCTAATATGCTAATTATTGTAATATACAGTTTTTAATAGCAAACATGATATTTACAGTCATAATATATTGTGTTTCTGGGTGTGCAAAGGTTACAGATGTGTTCCAGTGAGTCATTATTATTTTGATATTAATTTGAAAATATGTTCTAATTAATATTTCACCCCAAGGTTCCTTTTTCAATGCAAATATGGTAAACAATACCAAAAGTCCATATATTAATAATAAAACTTAATAAATCTCTCCCATGTGACCAAACTATCACACTGCATTTATTATTTTATTATTTTTTCTATTCATTATTAAATAATGATGACATGTATGGTGACTATACGTGTGGTTTTAGACATGTCCTCTTTTGTTTTTCATGTGGTGTCAGGGCTGTGTGGGGATATTTTACAAATTTCTGGGTTTTCCAGGGACTTTGAACGCATCTCGAGGCATGCGTTAATTTAAAAGACGTACCTCCGCAAAAATGTGTTCTATCTGTCACCTGCAGTCAGATTTTTTATTTTATAGATATAGAATCAACTGCACTTTGTAAAAAAGACAAACAAACAAAATTATACAATTAGTTACCATTGTTATTTTGATTTTAAAACCAATCAGAAATACACCATTTTTTTTGCATTTGATTTTTATTTTTTCCTGTTTTTGGTTTTTTCTGTTTCCCTGATTCTGGTTTTAAATTAATTAAAAAATTACAGGAAAAAAGTGCCATAAAGTAGATGTTTAACGTAATAACATGCTCCATAGTTAATTATTAGTTATTTTTGGTATGTCAGCATGTCTTTCATGTAATGTACAGGAAGTGACTTTAATTCAATTTGTTGAAAATTATTTCTTAGACAAACAAATGCAGTTATTCTGCATCCTGCAGTGATAGACACAGCAAACACATATACAGCTGTTATGTTACTGCACTATATTATATAAGTTAGCTGTTACCATAATAGCTTTATATTGTAACAGCTCTGCTGTTTGTTGGATGTGTCCGTTGTAGATGTTCCTAATTCCTACAGCGTTGGCAGTCAGTGAAGGCAACTTGAGGATGCGTAGTGGAGATGTGTGTTTACAGTCTATGGTGTAGAGAGTTTGTGTCAGAAGTTAACTTTGGATTCATCTTTGTAATTTACCTTTCCATGTTTTATTTGGTGTGGTCACAGCAAACAATGACTCAGGAATTTTCATGCAGTAAAAACTCCTGAGTCATGATGGTAAACAGCTAGGCAGGAAGTATTGGTTTCACGTTTATGGTGAAGTGCTACGAAGTGTCGCAATGTGTGCGAACTCTGTGCATCTGTTGCACGGTGTATATTCCGTTTATTTTGAAGAAGTAATCCCACTAAGTAATCCCCATTTTTAATAAAAATACTGGTAATCTGATTACATGTTTTTAAATGTACTGTAACAGATTATAGTTACATTATTTTTGTATCCAGATTACATAACGCTGTTACTTTTAATCCATTACTCCCCAAGCCTGTGTGTGTGTGTGTGTGTGTGTGTGTGTGTGTGTGTGTGTGTGTGGAGCAAATATCTCCCTGGTTGCGGTGCGAGTTCGACCTGAAACTTAGTGAACGGGTTCCAAATACCCCGAGTGTGTGTATCTCTTATTTTGGAGTAATTTGGTCATTTCAAAATGTTTATTTTAATTTTATTTCACTTATGGACGGCCCCGAAATGAAACCTATTCAGCTTTTGACCACAGGGTGTGAGGGGGCGCTAGCGCACCATCTATATCTATTTCACTGCACAGCTCCTCACCCGAGCAAGAGTCACGTGTGCGGCCAGAGCCAATCGCTGCGCACACAGCCAAGCGGACACGAACTGTAAACACACGAGCGATAGAGAACAAGATAATTTAGACCGAGACACGGGAGTTCTCTGAATAGATCATTTGAAAACGTCAGCCACTGGTGAGTCTTTTGCAGACACGTTTCCCAACTCCATCTGTAAAACTGCGGATTGTCTGTGGTGCCGTGCATGGAAGCTAAGCTCTGACCACTCGGTTCAAAGGTAAAAAATGATTTTTGTTTTTTAAAAAAAGACAGCCGAATTGTAGATAATACTTTAATTTACTTACTCACTCATGTAGTTTGGAGCTTTACGTTTTGTTTTGCGCAGTTTCAGTTACAATGTCTATGGAGTTTGGTTATCAGCGTCTCAAACATTTCACGGGAACACGCACAGTATTTATAAAACCTACAATAAAAATATGCTAAATGAGTAAAATAAAACCAAAAACTAAACAATATTCATACATAAAGTACACAAAATGACTCCAGAATCACTCTATAATGGCAACCAAATACAGTTATACAAAAAAATGCACAAAAAGACAACTGAAAGATAAAAAAAACACACAAAATGACTCCAAAAAACATACATTACAGAAAAATACAGCAAACAACAAAAATATGAAAATTACTCAAAATACACAAAATCAAATATTTATACAAAAAATACACAAAATGACAACAGAATCACACTACAATGGCAACAAAAACTATAATTATACAAAAACACAACAGAAAGATACAAAAAATACACATAATGACTTCAAAAAAACATACATTACAAAAAATATAAAAATTAGTAATAAAAAAACAACAAACAAATGCACAAAAACACAACAGAAAGATACACAAATACACATAATGATTTAAAAAAAACATACATTACAGAAAAATACACCAAACAAAAAAATATAAAAGTGAGTAAAAAAAAAAAAAAACAACAAACACATTTATCATGTTTATATTTCATAGAATTAAACCAGGGAAATCGCACACGCAAATAAACCCCTTTATAACACTACAGAGTACAGAGTATGTACACCTCTTTGTACATCCAACCTTCAAACATATATTCATTTGGCCATAATTAACTCTACTTAAGCTCCCACATGAATGAATACTTCCGACGGGCACTGTACTAGTTCAATTAATCGTGTAAAAATCAATTTTTTTTACCCAGCCTTACGGTATTGTAATTTTCAATATCGCCAAATTAGAAAAGTCGAAACAGCTTGAATATCGATATATATCGCCCAGCCCTAATCTCAACATATGAGGCTTACTTTTTTATTTTAGATCAGAAAACTTCCTTAGCTCTGCCAGATATATTTTATAACTATTTTTCAGATTTACAGATGATGAGTGAACTGAACTCATGTGGGATATTTCAAAGCCTGCCTGTTTTCATGCACCAACACAGCTGATATCTAACATGATGAAAGTGTCTTTTGGTACGTTTACCGAAGTACACGTACGTAGCATTTTAGGGTTAGGATTAGGATTAGTCTTAGTAACGTGACCTAAACTGGCCAATGAGGGGCGCTGCGTACGGATAGAATGTTGGTATATTGATGTAGCAACCGTACAGATAGCCACTGCCTAATATGATCTATCAAGCTGGAACGAGCCCTAAACACTGTTATTTTGTGCTTCTGCAGTGGTCTTTGAATAGCTCAATAGTTAGTGTCACTGCTTATAATTGCAGCGCTATATAAAAGCATTTTCCCATTTTCATTAATAATTATTGTCTTAACCCTTGGAGCATCTTTGTGACCAAAAGTGACATTTTAGGTGTTTTTATTTGTTTGCCTCTGAATATTCCATTCATTTTTAGGGCTAGATTTATGAAAAATTTCTACTATTGTTTTTTTTGCTTAATTCCAAAGTCCTGTGTATATGAAGTGTATAGAAAAGAAGATATGCATCACACTGACACTTAGTAACCATGTGACCAAATTTGCTTCAATGACTCCTATTGTAACCATATTTTTCATATACTGTAATCATGACATATCATAATGCTTTTTCAATTAATACCTAATAGAGCTAAGCCTCTACTTTCAAAATAAGAGACCAATGCATAAAGTTTTCAGTGAAGGCCTGGATTTCTTATCTTGCAAATTATACAAGTTGTACAAGTGTCATTTTTTCTTTAAAACGGTCAATTTTGCTATTCATTAATGACACAAGGCTGTAATATTTTCATCAAAAATTAGGGGTGTCCCAATCCGATATCGGATATCGGTCCGATATTAGCTTGAAAACGAATATCGGATATCGACTTCAAATTTCCGGATTTTCTGATTTTTATTTTATTTTTAATTTATTTTATTCAATTGTAGAATACTGTAGATATTATGTTGAAGGTTAAAATCTATGTAACCAATTGGTTAATAATAATTGGGTCAGTTTTTCTCATATCTATTGTTGCTGACTATTGTTCTCTGTTTGAGTAACATCACTTCATCAAGCCTTTTCTAACATTCCACACCACAAAATAAATCATTATTGTTTTTTTTTATTGAAGAAAAGAGAGGAAAAAAGGAAAGAAAAAAAGAAATAAAAAAAAAAACATCTGTATGATTCATGCTATCGAATCACTATCGGTATCGGCCTATACACAAGGCTGCAATATCGGTATCATATCACAAATGTTACAAAGGGTTTGAACTTTGAACATTACAATAAATGTTATATCTATGCATAGGTCTGAAGTAGTTGAAAAGATCTGATGCAGTGGAAGTAAAAAAAAAAATCATGGAGTACATTTTTATTACACTTTTATGAGACGAACAGTTTGTGTGCAGAAGGTGTAGAAGTGTATTTACATTTAAAGGAGTGCACAAGGGTTAATTCAACTATCCTCGTAATGAGCATGGGTTCTACAAGACGAGAAAAAAGTCAGTGTAAATATCCCTCCCATCAGACTGGTCAAACAACCTGCACTAACACTGGATTAAAGCATTGTTTTGTGAAGTTTCCATGACACAGCAAAATAGCAAAAGATCCAGAACAATCCAGTGGATCATAAAAAAACTTTGGTTCTGGTTTTGAGGCTCTGCAAAGCCATTTTTGTG
Organism: Gouania willdenowi; assembly: GCF_900634775.1. NCBI lineage: Eukaryota > Metazoa > Chordata > Actinopteri > Blenniiformes > Gobiesocidae > Gouania > Gouania willdenowi. Next base: position 393,525 of record NW_021145248.1, on the reverse strand, counting down.
CACATTATGATGTAATTAAGTGTGTCAAACTCAAGGCCCGGGGGCCAAATCAGGCCCTTTAAAGCAACAAATTTGGGCCGCTCAAGAAAGTAAAAAAAAAAAATTGTAAAAACATGAAATTCAGCTGTTGATATCTCAGTCGCTCCAAATACAAAATTATATTAAAATCCACAAAATTTGCAGAGGTCATTTTTCCAGTTCTTTTATCACGACAGCAGTCATTTTTAATAGGGATGTACCAATACAACTTTTTCATTTTCGATATGATACCGATATTGCAGCCTTGCGTATCGGCTGATACCGATATTAATTTGATATCAGCACGAATTATACATACTTTTATTACTTATTTTGTAGTGTAAAATGTTAAAAAAAAAGGCTTGATCAAGTGATGTTACTTAAACAGAGAACAATAGCCAGCAACAGTAGGGATGAGAAAAACTGACCCATTTATTATGAACCAATTGGTTACATACATTTTAACATTTAACATATTATCTACAGTATTCTACAATTGAATAAAATAAATAAAAAAAGGAATTGAAAAAATAAATAAATAAAATTCTGAAATTTGAATCCGATATCCAATATTCGTTTTCAGGCTGACATTGGACCGATATCCGATATCGATATCGGGGCACCCCTAAATTTTAATCTGAAATTGTTGAAAGAACTCTCAATTTTTCCAAATCTTCCTCAAAATTCTCCATGAAATGTCTCTAAATTCCCAAAATCAGGTAAATTTAGGCGCATGTCCTACAGGGACTGATATACTCACATACTTTATCATCATTTATACGTGGAAGTGCAAACCAGGGCAGGTTAATGTTGAATTAGCTTTTTTCCAGCCTAAATTCTGTGGCCCACTGAAGCTAAAACTGGTCCGTATTTTGACCCTGAACTAAAATGAGTTTGACACCCCGTGTTAGATGATGATCAAATGCATTTACACGTAACATAACAAGTTGCATTACCAAGAAAAATCACCCTCTGAACGTTGAGCTTTCATAAAGTACATGCAAGTCATGAGGTCATGTATAACTTTGCACTGTTTAAAGACGGCTTTTTTTGCCTGCTGAACATTTTTGACTGATTATCTAAAACATTGGCAGAAGGGTTTCATCTAAGGCTGAACGATTAATTGCGATAACATCGCGATATAAAACGTGATTTTCTAATTGCAAAGGCTGTGTTTTTTTTTAATTTTTTTTAGTAATAATTTATTTTAAGTTTGTTGATTTACCTAAAAAACATCCAATTGGTTAAAGCAGATATTATTTCTCCTTATTTTCCTGCACTTCAGTATGTGTGATGTTACTGACTGGATATATTTATATTTATATCTGTTTATTTTATTTATTTATAGACTGTCCTGTTAAGTTCAGAGAGTGTTTAAAAAGTGCAGTCCACATGAAACGTGAAGTTAGTTTAATATGTTGAAGAAGTAAAGCCACAGATTTGTTTGCTTTATTGTTGTAATCTGTTCTTTAAAATGCATATTTTATATTTATTTAAAGTTGAAATAAATATTAAGTGGTTTATTATGAAACAGATTTATTGCTTGTATTCATTGAAAAATAATTGCATATTAAATCGCAATATTGACGAAAAAAATCGCAATTTGATTATTTTCCAAAAATCATTCAGCCCTAACACACACACACACGCACCTTATGTATTTAAGTTTTTTTTTTTTAAAATACAAACACGTGAACTCACAGACACACACCACCTGTTTCTACACATGTCTAACTACCCCTTTTTAAGTTAAGTATTTAAGCAAATAATACGTCCACCATCACTAACCACTAAAGGTGAAAGTAACAGATTTACAAATACTCACGTTACTGGAATTGAGTTGCTTTTATGGTACATGTACTTTTTAAATGATTAACAGACATTGTGAAACTACAAAAAATGAAATGACCAGACAACAATCAAATGCATCACATCATAGCCGACCAACCAGATTAAACGTAATGCACTGTGCCAAAACAGCATTAGATGAAGGTATTTAGTAATTAAGTTCCAAATGTGCAAGATTAGGTTTCTTCCTTTTTAAATTTATACATGAGATGTTTACTGTATGCAAGGGAACCGTGGTAAGATTTATCACCAAAAATAAACGTGGGGATGAAAGAAACAAGTAACCTTTACTGTAATATTTAATTAAGCTTATTTTTAATTATACTTGATTTTTTAATTATGTATGACTTACATGTACTTGTACTTGTACAATTTCGATCAGTACTTCTATTTGAGTAGGATATATCAGTACTCTTTACTCCTCTGCTTACTTAAATAAAATGTATAACAGAGTGATTTATCACCTTCAAATAACAGGCCACACACACACAAGAGCCAAACTGAGGAAATCAACTTGAAAACCAACAAATAAAAGTATGGAGCTATTTTTAGTTGAGATAATACAGAATATCACAACAGGGACACTGAACATAAGGAATAGTCACACTGTTAAAACAGTCTACAGGAGTTTTACTAGTTACAACACAAAACCCAACAAATTAAAGAAAAAGTGCAGTTTCTATCAAATTCTAAATAAATCAAAAAGTGATACTTCAAGTAAAAACCCTTCTATGCATTCGTCTATGCCGGGATACCACATCCCACAATGCAATGCGCCAAACTTTTCCAACAATGTCAATAAACCAAATGTTTACAGTGGACATCAAAACAAAGTTTTGAGCAACAGTTTCAACCTTTTCCATCTTTTTTTGCTGATCATTGGTTTATCGATCTGTGAGGCCACAGCTATACCTCTGTTTTAGATACTTTTGTCACTTACAGAGATGTCTTGTTTGCCACAGCTCATCGGCTTTATTCATCAACAGCTAACGACTCATTTGATTAACATCATTCAGCACGTACATGTTATTGTAGCTGAATGGAAGCCAAACATAAGTAAGTCATTAAAATGTGCCTAGTATGATTAAAATATCTGCACAAGTTATTAAGTCATTTTTTTTAAACAATTTGAGGCCATTTTGGCTTATTTTTACCCTTTTTCTGCAGCTACGTCAAACTTTCCATATTTTAACCTTTTTTTTTAATCACTTTTTCTTGACATATTTTTGCTCCTTTTAATGCATTTTTGCGACATTACTCCCATTTCTGCCACTTCCCCATCACATTGAAATGCCTTTTCTGCACTGATTAACCCTTTCCACCACTTTTACACTGAATGTCACATATGTTGACCCATTATTGTTACTGTTAACCTCTTTTCACCATATTTCATGCTTATTTTTTGCCAATTTATCCACATTCACGCCAGTTTAAATTGTTCTCAAATTTCTGCCAATTTTAAGCCAATATTGTCTAAAAAAAAAAAAAAACATAGCGGACCGGACCAGCCCACCAAGACGATGCCTACCCATGTATATTAGGGCTGGTACCTCACGATATGATACTGTCATTGCCCACGGTAACAATTATATCACGATACAGCGATATCATACATTATGATATCTGTCACTGAATAAATTCAGAGTTTATTGACTGCACTGAATCCATTTCACAGGAAATACAAAACATTGTATGAATGACAGACAAGTAAAAAAGTGTATACTGCACGGTGTCTCTTCTTAACACACACACGCACACGTGCAAGTGCAGGCGCGCACACACACACACACACAAATCACCACCCCTGCACTAAGAAATGTTAAACACTAAATAAACAGTTTTTTTTTTGCACCCGCACATATACCCCTTTATAACACTGCAGAGTATGCACACCTCTTTGTACATCCAACCTTCAAACACATACTCCTTTGGCCATATTTGACAACTCTACTTAAGCCTCCACTATATGAATACATACTTCCGACAGGCACTGTACAAGTAGTTGTAATGACGGTTTTATCAATAACCTATTTGACCAATGGAGGTTTGCTGTTGTGGGTAAGAGAAGAGGGTGCTCTACTTAAGTCAAAATAACACACATAGCATAGCATACAGCATTCCCCAGTGGCTTGTAATCCTCTGCTCTTCTCATCGTTGCCCTGCCCCCGCCCCCAACACACCTAAATATCAAAACATCAGTGACTTGCAGTCAGAGTAGGCAAAGAAGGCAGTGCCTACCCAAGGGTCAATTTGTTTTATTTATAATATATTTATAAATTAATTATTTTTCCATTTCCGATAGCCTACAATACCTATAAGTTTGAAAGTGTCCGCATTTTGAGTGTTTCATAGTCCAAATTACTAAACATCGCTATTTCCTGGAACGGCTGCAGTCTTACTCTGCTGTAAGGCAGGAGGAGGCCACGCCCTCTCCGAAAAGCACATTGCTGCTCTGCCTCTGTTGCCATAGCATGTTTTTATGTGTTTGCACATGCACAGTCAGTTCCCCAAGATGAAAACCATTGACGTAAAAAGGCAGCTCTCTATGCTGTCTATGGACGTAACGTTCTATACTAAATGCTATACGTACGTTCACAGTGCATTAGTGAATTGATATCACGTGACCGCGGCTGCTACGTTCTCTAGCTAGTGGGCGGGATAACACTACAGGCAGGATGACAGCACTAGAGACAATAAAGAAACTTTCTTTTGAGGAAAAACGACTTTTAAAAAATGGGAGACCAACACCTGAGTTACCAGACCTTCAGCAATGGTAAGGTCAGAAAATTGTATTGTATTGTATTTTTCACAGTGAATGGAAGGATTGCGCCGTGTTTCTGTGTTTCCAACACCATCAACGAATGTGCTGCCATGTCATGATATCTATCTTGTTGGGAGAGTATGGAGGCTATATTAAATATTTGTTTATGTTTCTTTAATGGTGTTTCACGATGTTGATTTTGTTAGATGGCTAAATGCTTCTTCATGTGGATCTTGTTGGGTTTTTTTCTTTCTTATTATGAATTTTATATTTTGCTAAACGCATTGAGATGACTTTGTTGGAAATGGCTTTATACAAATAAAGTTGAAATGAATTGAATTGACACTTGCCAGCAGAAACATATGAAATTGTCTTTGGTGGTCTCGATTTGCAACCCCCTGCCTACCCAACCCTACTGGTCATGGCATGTCACTGCAAAACATTTAGCTGAACAGTCTAAACACTGACCTGTAGGCTGCTGGGTCCTCAATGTCCAGAACCAGTGACTTGCTCTCTAGACCCACCTGTTAATTTAAATATCATGTAAGTGTCAACACATTTTAATTATGTTGGTTACATGAACATCAAGACTTTGCAAATGTTAACAGGTGTATTATAGAAACTCTCTGTGGTGACAATGTACAAAGTCTAAATAGTTGAGATAAAAAAAAAAAAAAATCGGATATTTTGATGCACCGTAGGCTCAGTTTTTAATGTATCAAAAATCTGTGTGGATCAGTCTGAAGATGTGAGCTGTAGCAAGTTTAGACTTCTTAATTTGCAATTGATTTAAAAGTAAAAACATTTCTTCAGTGCCATTTTGGTGAAAGTCGCAAATCTGTTGCACATATTGTTGATTTGTTGTGAATTTTCAACATTTTTACCTTTAGAGACTTGCTGTAGCACCACCTTTAGGACTATTGGCCTGATGTTGCAGCTGAGGCAATCTGACATGGGACTAGACCTTTGTGGAAAACATTGGTGATTGTTCGAGCACAGGAAGCATGATTTGCTTTAAGGAAGAAAAATAACATGCAGGATACAATAGGTTTTCACAAACTTAGGCTGCTGGCACTTAAAAACCTGCTTGGTCATTTAATTTATTTGATTCATTGTTGAATCAACTAGAACGCATATGATCAATAAAAATGAGGAGAAATATTGTATATAAATAATCCATAAAAATGATGTGTATGCCTGCATGCACATGTGCACATCATCTGAAAGGGTAGAAAAAAAACTTGTTCTAGGTAAACATTGCGGTGCGTCATTTGTTGTCCTTCCAATTGTTATTCTTGTTACCAACATCATTTTTCTTTGTATTGTTAACAAAAACATGCTCTGGCAGGTGTTTCAAGTAGCATATCCATCAAAAATACATAAGGCTTATTAATATGACCATTGCCATGCAGAATGCTAATTGAAAGGTATACTGACACTTGGTGAAGGAATCATGGCAGCCTTTCGCTGCAGGCTGCTCTGTAGCTCCTCTGGTGGACGCCTTGTAAAGGAAAATATGTTCCCGTCATCTCTAGCAGTTAAAACAAAGAGGTCGTCATGGCTGCAGCGGATGTGGTGCAGTTGTCCATTCTGATTATCATGGAGGCTGAGGACCCACTGAGATTGCATGGAGGTGAGGCTGAGGTCACCTGGTTGCAGAGGGTAAACTCTGATGGAACCTGAATGCATGCCACAGAGCAGCAGCTCTCTGCTGGAGCTGTAAAACACCAGGAAGGACAAGTCAGATATAAAGTGGAATTTTGAGGTATACTGGTAAACAACCTTCAATCGAACACACAATCATCTGTCAAATCAGGGTTTTAACAAAGCTGCCTGATGTTTTAACTGTCAGAGGGGATTTTAAAAAGATACACATACTCATCAAATCAGTTAAAATGTCTATGAAGTTTCTCTTAACATGATTCTGATGTTGAGTGTAAATAAAAGTGGGACGATATTTCATGCGACAAGATAACACGGTATTAAAACGTCACAAAGTGTTACATTGAGTGGTATCTCTTGGGGGAGTCAGATTAAAAAATAAATCCACACGATCTCCTATACACCAGATTATGATTAGTTTTTATTTTTCATTGAGTTAAAAAGTTCATACCCCGAGTATGTAAGTATTTTCAGGGTTAATTAAAGTGATATAAAACCAATATTATTTTATAGTTATTAGTCCAACTGCATTTTCATTGCCTTTTTTTCCTTTCAAAAAATATGGTATTGCATCGTTATAGTGAGCCCATGATCATCCATTGTATCGTATCCTGAACTCAGTGTATCATCCCGCTCCTAATAGTAAATTAAAGTCCAGTGTTAATATACAGGAAAGGGCTGGACTTGTGTCCAAAAACTCTGAACGATTTAATACAATAAAGCTATAAAATCTTGTTTTGTCATCCATCTGAAGTTAAACAAGATCCTCTAAAATATTGACAGATATTTGAACATGGACATCATTTTCAGCCTTTCAGCTCTGCAAACTGAATTTAAAATGAAAGAGTCAACTTGTTAGTTTGATCTACGTCTACCTGAAGGTGATTGAGCAAATTGGGTCATTGTCTGCATTGTGGATTGGTAGAAAGTGAAAAGGTTCATCCTTTCGCTTTTCTGGTTCCTCGTCTTGATTCTCTGAGAACTTACAATGATACAAATAACCTGAGTCAAAGCCACCCTGTGCGACAAAGAAAAGAACAAAAAGATTCAGTGGCATAATAAAACTCCTCAATAATACTCATCGGTTATATTGGCTCATAAAAATGATATTATAACATAATCATTTATAATAATTAACTCAAAAATCAGAAACAGTTAGCTAGTACCAACAAAAAATGTACAGTACAGTGGTCTATGGAATATAGACCACAATAGAGAAGGGTGTTAAACATTCCTGAATATTTTTCATCAAATTTGATTTTTTGAGTCATTCCATAAAAATATGTGTCTATGAGTACCATGGAAAGCCAGAAATGGTCTCCCTCTGAATAGAAACCACAATAGAGAGGACTTGGAGGATCTGGAATGTATATTGGTGGTAACTCTTCCTCCTTTTCTTCCTCTTCTTCTCTGTCTTCTTCTTGTTTTGCATCAAGCAAGGTTAAAAGCTCTTTTGCCTTTTTCTTCTTCTCCTCCTTTAAAGCTTGAAGTCTTAAAATGTCTTCCTGTCTCTGTAAAAGCAGCAACGCACATGACACAACTCATCTTCATTCAAAGGAGTTTTTGGTATTTTTAAAAACCTTTAAACAATGTCTTTGGGCTTCAGACCTTGATTCTAGATTTGATACTCTGGAACCTGAATGGCCTCCTGTGCAGCTCAGGCAGCAGGAAGGTTTTAAGTGGCTCCTGATCCTTGGGATTGGGACAATTCACTTCAACCACATGCCCACTCCAACACAGAATGAGCAGTCTGTTATTGCTCTGTGTTAAGACAATGAAGAGAAAATCGATTGAATAGTTGTTTTTTTCAGCAGACACAATCTTTGCAGCACTATATGGTGAGGATGTTGAATACGACTTACATGGGATGCAGGAGACCACTCAAGTGCCTGCACTGGGCTGGGAACATGGATAAAGCCGATAGGAAGGTACTTTTCCCCAACAGAAAAGAAGAACACTGTTCCGTCTGCGCTCTGAGTAGTTACAAAAAAAGACTTAAGGTTACAAATGTTTTATTTATTCATTACTCGACTATTTAAACTCACCAAGCTACACTTGCTGAAATTGCACTGGAAAATAAAGAGGTTACAATGTTTACAATATAGTTTGTTATTGTTGTGTCACAGTGGTTTAAGTTCCTTTTAAAGACAGTTCACCTGTATAACAGTCATAATCAGAGGAACAAAAATCTGACATCTACGTTCATTATTTGAGACTCGGATTATATAAATTAAATATAGTACATGTTTTCAGACTTGGAGAACAAGGGATAAATCCACAAGGATAGGCAGTGTAGTGATATAATCAAAGGGCCGTGTATTCTAATGTTTAGCAATGTCACAAAGTTATGTTTTAATCTATTTTAGATATGCTTTCAGAGTAGTAAGTTGTCTAAAGGTAGGATTGTTTACATCAGTGGTTCCCAAACTGGAGGATGTCATGAATGAATGAATTCATTTTATTGCATAATTGTGACCATTACCAGCCCTCTCTAAGGAAGGATAAGAAACACTTAATTAAAGGGAGAATATAAAAACAGAGGGCAGTGTTACACCTAAGTGAGGAGAAAGGGAAGAGGGAGTCAGCGTAGGAAAATGGTTCGGGGTGGGGAAGAACTGAGAACTGTCAGTTTTATTGTTGGACTTAAACTCATGATGTAACACCTGCTTATTTTTCATTATATCATATCATATACAGTATCATATCTACAGCAATATTCAATAAAACTGCACAACTAAACCTCTTCTTACCCCTGTAGCCAGGATCTCCCCATTACGCTCATAAGCCAGTGCAGTTACAGATTCACTGTGAGGTTTAAAGGCCTGTTTGAGGCGCAGTTTGCCATCTTCTTCACAGCTGCTTCTGGATACCGCATACAAACTCTGAGGTCTGTATAGCTCCAATAAACGAACGACTCCATCCTCAAAGCCAAGCAGACCACTGCTCGCTTTCACCTAACAGTTGAAACCAGAAAAGTATTGATGATGTCTAAGTTGTCAAGCTGGTTTTACTGTGAAAGGTGAATAAATAAAACTGAAATGTTTAAAAATGCAAATTTAGATGTCAGCAAATATACCCATGGTGGAGCCCAGCTGATGGTAGTCCCACTTTGGTTGAAGCAACTGGTGGTCAATTGTTTTTTTGCCAAGTAGTCAAAAACTTTGACTGAGCCTGAGAAGAGAAGCAGGATAGTGTTGAACCTATACAAGCAAAAAACTCAACTTCTATAACTTCTAATATCTAATACTAATGACTTAAAAATATCATCAAACTCAATCTAAACACTGAGGGCTGGTTTCACCTACTGAGGTTTCAATAAAACCTGAACTCAAATAATCTAATTATATTAATCATCACTAATCTAGTGTCTTCTTAAAGCAGAACCAAGTAACCTTTTCACCTTAATAAAACCTTCTCGTAGTTCCTGTGAGGGTAATACAAGTGTTTATGGGGTGATTGGGGGGTCTTTCATCTCTCCCTGCTGTCTCTGGCCAGAAAACCACACTTGCAACTTTCCCTGCCTCCGACCCGGTGGCAAGACGTACTGCTTTACGACAGCCCAGTACAAACTAATGCTAGATTATGACCAGCCCCGTGGCTGCACACGGTTGTCTACAAATTCACTTTTCTCAAACTTATATCATGGTGGAGGCTGTCAGCACACAAACAAACACACCACACACATTGCCACACTCCCTTCCGTGTTACTCCCATTCATTTATTTTACTTGTCTCTCTTCCTCATACTGTTGACATGGTCACATGGGACTATGTGTGAAAGCACCCGTAGTGTCACTGTTGTATTAGGATTTTTCAGTGATCGATTGCTACCGTCTTGGGAGAGAAAAGCGTGTAGCTGTGGCGTGGGGCAGGCGGCGGGGGGTGCAGAGTTTTTACGACAATGGCATAACCAAAAGGAACCTTTAGGGGCAGCGCTAACTGCATGCTACTTAGTTCTGCTTCAAGACTTCATTCAAAATCTGGATGCTTCTTTGTTTGTCTAGTTCCAGACAACATAATACAGTTTTAGACTAATGAAATCATGGACTGGTCCGATCATGTTTTGATTAAGATTGTGCACATTATGCAAAAGGTGATTGTAAATGTGGAAATGATCGGAAAGGGGTTAAACATTTAGTTATACATTTCATCAGTTAACATATGTTTGTGTGGAACAGGAGTTTGACCTTTAATTTGGAATTGAGGGAAAAAGAGAGAAAAAACAGCAAATATGTAAAGACATCTAGACAATAGTTCAAGACTTTAGAATTGTACGTATTTGTGTTCATATAACACTTCTAATGACACAAAGTGCTTTACAGAAACCATAATTAATTCAAACCAGTCATAAAGGTGGTGGTAAGCTACATTGTAGCCACAGCTGCCCTGGGGCAAACCACGCCTATTCATGCACAATTCATACCCATTCATACGAGGCCATGTGTGAAAAGTGCCTTGCCCAAGGACACATAAGCAATGACTGGGATAGAGCGGGATTTTCCCCCGAAATTAAATAGAGGGAGAAAGTCTGAGCAATATCTGCAACGATAATGCTAAACCAATAGTCGGAGCACAGACACGTTGATTAAACACCAGTTTTTACAATTTTTGTATAATTCTGTACAACCGGCCTCTGGCCAGGTTTAGTATAATTCTTTTTCGAGACCTGGATTATAGTAAAACTTCAAAAAAGGAGATTATGTTTAGGAGATTATAAGAATCTGAGACTATTCCATACTAATCCAAGGAAGAAAGCAATTTCTGTAAATGTCAAGTGTGTGTGTGCTTGTGTGTGTGCGTACTCACGGTCAGGAGCTGTCGTGGCCATGAGGTGTGATGTTTTACAAACATCCAGACCGTGGATTGACCCGGCATGGAAAGTAAACAGGCACTCTGGATCTGGAGTCTGCACATACAGATGTAACTACAGCCTTTGTTTCACTGTTTAGGACCCACCATCACTTCTTAATAGCAAGCTACAACACAAATGGAGTCATATTTTACTTCTCAAATTCATTTAAATAACATGTTTTGTTTGAACCTGTGATCATAAAATCACAGGCAGGTTTAAACAAAGATAAGGGGCCAGCCTAAACCCTGAAAAATATAAGATGGTCAAATGTATTTGGCCCTATAGTGTGTCTCTGTCTGCCATTTGTATATGCAAGCTGAAAACTAGGGGAAAAATGTGGAGTAAAAATACATTACAAAATTACCTTTTCATTTGAAAACCTATTTACTAATTAGTGAAAAGCAATGTTAGTTAGCGGGAAAAAAGTACTAAATTGTTGCCATGTGGTGATGCCTAAATAGACTGTACTCTAAGAAAAAGTTAGTAGTAATACCCTTCAAAATAAAAGCAATGGACTTTCACCCACAGGCAAATAGCCTACTTAGGACCTTTTACCTATTTTTTTTTTTTTTTTTTTTTTTTAACAACGTGTCTAAGGTTGAGCCCAGTATGAGTGTTATCCCACAGCCCAAGGCCAGTGCATCCATGACAAATGTATTTCCAAGAACCGCCACTGCAAAACGCAAGAGCCGCCCCCGGGCCCGAAGAAGCAGTCAGGCCAGCAGCAAGAGCAGGCAGCCTAAGGGCCCCCGGCGACCACCCCACGGCCAAGCAGCCCCCCGAACGCCCCCAAGATCCCAAGCCGAGAGGCAGCCATCGCCCCCCCATACACACCCGAGAGAGCCCCAAGGAGCCAAGGACCCAGCGCACCACGCCACCGATCCCACCCCCAACCCCCAGACCCCCCACCCCATCAGCCCCCCCACCCCCCCACCTTTTACCTATTTATCCCTTTTTCTCATTATATATTTAATCGTTTTTTGTCATCTATCATTAAATATAATTCTAAGGACTGAAACTAAACTAAACTAACTCAAAATGTAATGTAAAAATGGTACAATGCTGTTACGCCTGGAAAGGCTCTACGACAGACTTCTGTGACCCACCCCAACAGTTGAGACACCAAAGCCAATAATTGTCGAAAATAAAAAATAAACAAACATGTAAATGATCTGAAAATCAATTCAGGGAAACCATCTTCACTCACAGTGTTGGTGAAAGAAAGGTCCAGTTTCCAGATGGCTCCATTGGAATCCTGTAGGAACACACCGTACAGACTCTAGCGTTATGGTGCATTGTAGACAGAAGTGTTGATGATTTTGCATCTGACCTGGGCAAACCAGATGAAGGAGTTGGGCAGGAGGCTCCTCACCACAGATGACAGGCAGACATTGTGTCCAACTACCAGCTCATTAATGGGTTCCATTTCTAACCTTCCACTGTGTGTGTCAGCCATGTTGATTTTCTCAATGTCCCAGCCCTGTGGCAGAGTTATATAGTAAGACATACACCTTACATACAAATAGAATAATGGTGTGGTTTCCACATGCTATAACAGATTTGTTCTTTTAAGGGTCAATTCAAAAATGAAATGAAAGCAGCTCCAAATGAAGAACTAATAATGAAGTTCCTTCATTAGTTCAAAAGTAATGAGAGACTTGTTCTTGTGATGTTGATGAGTCATACATTGACAATTATTAACACAATAGTGGTTTGTTGGCATCAGTTGAATAATGCTGTGTGAATGAAAGTGTCTGTAGGTGGTGACCCTGTGACACACTGGCATCCAGTACAGCAGAAATGGGCAACTTCTATTACAGCGGGGGCCACAAAAATATGATAGTTCGATCCGAGGGCCACATTATCCATATGAATGTCAGCGTTCATAATAACAACCAATCTGTTCATAAATAAAGGAATAAACAACAAGGTTTTTATGTGGATTTGTTTGTTGTAATTTTTTGTCTTTTGCTTGTATTTTGTATATTTTTCTGAAATTTTGTGTATCTTTGTTGTTTTGTGTGTTTTAGGAATTCATTTTGTGTAGTTTTTTTTTATTTGAGTGTTTTTTTTGTAGTCAATGTTTATGGAGTAATTTTTGGTATATTTGTTGTCCTTTTGTGTATTTTTTGGTCATTTATAGGTTTTTAGAGCAATTTTGTGAATTTCTGCTGTTTTGTGAGTTTTTCTATTGTCTTATGTGTTTTTGAAGTCATTTTGTATGTTTACTTTAGGGACCACACAATATTAGACAAATAGCCGCCTGTAGCCAATACTGTCTCCTGCCTTGTCAGCATGAATAAGCTGCATGTGATCCCCTATAAACCTGCTCAAAATAAAACACGTAGAGAAGATTAATCGTACCCTGATCACCCCATCAGAACCGAAAGTCATCAACAGTCCATCTTCTAAGGAAAAGGGCTGTGCTGTCCCCACATGACAGCTCTGCCGCTCTATTCGGCAGATCTCCACTTTGATGGCCTCTCTATCCCACAGCAGCAGGTTACCCCATTCTGTACCTGTTACCACCTAACCAGGAGAAGACTCAGTCAATGCAGAACCAAAAGCACTGGTGAAGTAAGAAACCAGTCAATTTGTTTGTCGTGAACCATTAAATGGGCCAGAATATTAATGGTATTAAAATCATCGGAGGAAAATGTAGTTAAAATCTGTCCTTAACATTTGCTTATTGGCCTTATGTTCAGTAAAAATATAATTGACCTGTCATTGGTTTGACAAAGTTGTAGCTATATATTTCATGTTTTTTCTGACTTAAGAGAAAGAATGTTTTGTCAGAAGTAGGGGGGGTTTAGTTGTTTTTAACATGGGGGGACAGGAGCGGAGAGTAGAAATATTTGCGTACTAATGGCACCAACAAATCAGAGCTGTTATGAATATACACAAACTTGACCAAAAACAAATTGTGACATCAAATTATTCACACAAATGACCTTTATCTGACTTCCAGAAGCTAGTACAGAGATAGTGAAAATTATAAAAAGCTGTCCCTGTGAATCCTTATTTTTCTGCTCCAAATGAAGTATTTAGCAGTGCATTTGTTTTTAATTTCTTTACTAAAATGCATGTGTCTTACACTACATCAGCAACAAGATGGTTTCTACAACTGATTTTACTGTACCAACCGGTGACAGAAGTCAGGCTCAGTTTAAATTGGTCACAAAGCCAGAACACATCTCTTTTCTCTAGCAGAACTTTATCCTAGTTTCCTAAACACATGAAGAAGCTGGTTGTAGGATCTGTATCAATTAGCAAATGCCACATTAGGATTGTCTTTGGCTACAAGCATGAAAGGAATCTGAGCTGAATGTCATCTCTGAACTGAGAAAGTTATAATGCCAGGTACTGCATAACTGGAGCAGGTGACCTACCTTTCTATCAGGAAGCTCCACGAATCCCTCTACGTCAGTGGCTGATGTTTCCCCAAAATATCCCATAACCCCTTGCAATTTGAGACCTGTGAATGTGGGAGAAATAGTCCAAAAACCTAAACAGGATGCAAAAAGAAGAAATAAAATCACACAATGTCACATAAGGTCTTTTTTCACAACAAAAGTCTTCACTAACTAATGTTTTTTGAAGGAGGTAGAAAGCAGGATTTTTAAATCCTGGCCTGAGGAGTTTGTTGATTACTCTGATGACTTGAAATATGCATTTGTAATATTAATATTTTCTCATCCTCTAAAAAGTCTTTATCTTCATAATTATGACACTCCTGCCAAATAACATGAAGATACATGACAACCTGAGAAAATAACAAACATGAAAGAAATTCTTTATGTTTACACAATGCAATGATATCAGTAAACAAGTTCTTTACAGACAGACACCACTCTTTAAAGCTGGGGTATGTAGAATCGTGAGGCGCTCCACGCTCCCCTCCTAAACAAAACTTGCGCGCACGCGCACACTGTGGAACTCTTTGCGACTGTTTTCTCCATAGAGACGAGTAACAAATGCTGGAACTTCATCTTGTGTTATTGGAGAGTTTTCTGATGTTTTCGAGACATAAAAGCACGTATCACTCACTGCTGTGAGGACAGTAAGAGGGTCAGAGTCACAGCTGCTCCGCAAACACAAGCAGTCATTTCTCAGCTGATCAGAGCAGACACACTGCGTCCACACTGCAGATGAATTGGGTCTGTTATTTCCACCTTAGATCATTTTTAATAAGCTAAATATTCCGTCTGTTCTCACTCTCTCTGACTCGAGGCGGACTGCGCTGACTGAAAGCAGACCACTCGCAGTTCGCTGCACACACCGACCCTGTGGACTCTGTTCCTCCTGAACACGTTTTTGCCTTTATTCTGTTGCTTCTCCATCTCGGTCTTCCTTTTTCCTCTTGATTTGCCGTGTAACTGCTGTGCCAAAAGCCGGATAAGAGACTTCAGCTAGAATATAGAGGCAAGGCAAGGCAAGGCAAGGCAAATTTATTTATATAGCGCATTTCATACTCAAGGCAACTCAATGTGCTTTACATGATAAAACATTCAATTGTTTAAAATCAATAAGAACATTTAAATCAATAAGAACATTTAAAATCATCAGTAAAATCAATTAAAATCATCAGTAAAATCATCATTACATCAACAACATGACAAAAAATCTCTCTCTCAAGAGAGAGCCATGGGACTGTCCCTACTCTCAGATCCAGAAAGCGCATCAACTTTTGAAGAGCAGCTTGAGCAGCCAATAATAATGCTTAAAACAGCTCATGAGATCACCCTGTTGGTAGAAACATCTCTGATTGGCTGAAGTCCAGCATCACACTCATGCATTTTTAAAGATCATTTACAGAGCCAGGAGACGGAGAAGAGATTCACTGTCCACTCAGAACACTGGATTACAATATGCAATACAATATATTAAAAATGATTATTGATTTTTTTACCAAATAAAACAAAAAAAAAAACTTACATACCCCAGCTTTAAGCAGTGTGGACTAGTAATAACGATCACAAAAGCTTAAATGTTACACAATAACCTTGCCTGGGAATTGTTTGAAAAGATGATGCTCAATTCACGTGTTCCTTTGCAGATTAGTTGGTTTTAGAGCTATAATATAGTCTTTAAACTGAAAAACTAAAAAAGTTAGAAAAATACATTTACATACATTTTTTTATGAAGCACAATTTTATTAACACGAGTATTTCTTTTTATGATTTGCTTTTATAATTTAAAAATGTCATCTTTTTCCCCCATACCTGTATATTTGCTGGAATTTACCAAATATTTATCAAACTATTTTTATATCTGTTTATTTATTTTAAAAACAATGTTTTTCCCTGACATTTTTCAAAGCAGTGATTTGTGGTGTTCAGTTTGTTAGTTTCAGTGGAATTTTATTGGATTGAAATGCCAAAGTTCAAACTCACTAACGTGTCCTGATTCAGTATATAATCCTTTTCATTTCAATAAAACAGCAGCTCAGGATTAAAAATAAATAAATACGAGATTAAACCATCAGGGCTCTAATTATAATGAACAAGTTCAATATTTCTGTTATTGCATCCTTCCATTTCACCATAACAAGATGATATCAGTCAGATTGAGCTGTTTGTCATTCAAAGAAGTGCTTTGTTTCCCCAGGAACCTTGAAGCTTTGAACTAGTATTTATCATAAAAATGTGCTCTTTTTTATTTCAGTGAAGTACATAAAGCTTTATTCATATTTACATCTTAGTCGTTTACATAAAATACCTTCTTGTGAAGAAAAGCCACACCTGGAGCCACTGGTGCTCCTGCTGCACCTTCTGTACTTAGCCTGGAATCCATCCTAATCTCCTTGTATTATTATATCATGTTTAATACAGGCGATTACAAAAAGTAAGGAAGTGGGTGTGGCTTATCTCCAGGCTAGTCAGGGGTAATCATTGTGTTCCTTACTTGACGTGTCCAGTTCCTGATGAGGTGAGCAGTTCTGGGTTGTGTGGGGAGAATCTGACTCTATAGACTTCTTGTGAGGATGCCTTGCACCTCAGCATCACTTCCTCATGTCTCCAGTCACACAGAGTCAGCATGTAATATGGGGCTCCGCCCACACTGGCCAGTATGCTGCCATCCAGGTTAAAGTCCACGGAGCTGTACACTTGCTCTGTGCCTCCTGCACACATGGCAAATAAGAAAACAGCCTCCATCATCCAAAATGACAAAAATGCTTAATAGATATTATGTATCATGTTTACCTCTGAGGATGTGGTAGAGTCTCAATGAGGGATATTCATAGACGAGTATGAGAGGCTGGTTTCCCTTCTCAGCTATGACAAAGTACTCATTACTGGGATGAGCCTACACACAAACATACATAAAGATATACATGTGATTGATATTAGTCACAACAAAAGAAGCTGGTCAGAAAACTGGGGACAGAAGACTGGAAGTGGCCTACATTACAGGTACTTTGTTAAATATACATTTGTTGAGCAGAGTATGCATGATAACATCGTCAGTGTGTCAGGAGATCAGCTTACTGTGATAGCACCTATTCCTTCTCCGCTGCAGGAACGCAGGTATCTCTGCTCCTTGGTGTGAACTTGCAGCAGTACAAGCAGGTTTCCTGCTATAAACACTAGAGTTCTGTCATCCAGCAGCATCAGGTTTGATCTGCGCTCGCTGTCATAACCAAAGGAGTGACTGAGGGACGGATGGATGAGGACCATAACCTGGTAATGCACTGTTGACTACAGCCTCACTTTATACAGTTACACATACTTCTGCCAAACTTACAATTATGACTTCAATTATCCATGTTCAATTACAACTAAATTGATTATGTTGACCAGCATTTGTTCCAATTGCAATTATTATTTTCCCCCTGAAATCAATTACAATTACATCCTAAATGACTAAAGTTCAATTATAACTAATCACACTTACTGAGCCTTTAATAAAACAAAAAGCCCATAAAACGTAACTGTACTGTTCTCACTACGTGTTGTATACGCCCAGTATGTTAACGCAGATAAACAGCAAGCCAAACTCGAATTTACGAGCCAGGTTCAGAGCGTCTTGCTCCCTTTATTCACAAAACCTTGTGACATGAAGACTCATGCTATTACGAGTGAAACTGCAATAAAGCAAAACACAAAATAAAATGTACACAATTAACCACTTGGTCTTCTTGCAAAAATATAAACATTTAAATCACTACTAAACCATTAAACAAATGCAATATCATGTAGACATGCTTACAAGATGTAAAAAGTAACAATAATATTTCTGCTGTTCCATTATGTACCACAAGATGGCGTTTTTTGCATGGCAATACAATCTAATAGCAGTATTTTCAAGCCACAAAAACGAACTCTTTAAACACACATAAAGTATCTAAAAGTTATACAATCAGGTTACTTTAGCTCTTAAACAAAGTATATACTCACAGCCATTGCTTTCTGAAGTGTAGAAGAACTTTAAACCAGGAAGATGTAGCTGTATGTATGTGTATATCCACCATTACACTGCACACTGACGCTAGCTGGCAGGTTTATTACCCATGATACCTTGCAACTCTTACAAGCCTCTTCAAAATAAAATACACCTTTGGGTAATAGTAATGTGCATTTGTGCTTTTAACATTACAAACTAAAACTGGAAGACAACAATTATAATCAACTATTTTTAAGAAACAAATTAAACTATTT